>NC_056725.1:1946684045-1946984045 GCF_019279795.1 Protopterus annectens | reverse complement strand
TTTATTAAATAAAAATGGCAAGCGCTTTCAACTGGTGGTCTTCTTCAGGCCAATAATAACTAAAGTGCTTGGTGCAAACATTTAAATATACAAACATTAAAAATACAATGATGTCACATCCTGAATTAATTGAAGTGCTTGCATTGTTTAAAAATTAAAGGGACATGAAGTGCTGCCCTTTTTCCAAGCATAGCTTGTTGTAAGCAACTTCTAAAATCATAAATAAAACATAAAAATATATGGCATGTATATATATATATATAGTCAACCATGCTGTATTGCTAAACAATTAATCTATAAACATACTTTATACATAAAAAGAAGAAATAATAATTTCTATCCTTTACAACAAAGCTAAAGTGTGCATCCACACATATCATGTGTGTAATGCATAGATCCAAATATCCATATCATGTACTAATGGAAGTGGAGGGGAGATGTGGAACTATGATATTGCGTGTATGCATTTATGAAAAATAATGTGTGTAGGTGGATAGCGCATAAAAATGTATGTATGTCTATATGTATAAAATATCTAAAACAGTTAATGATCAGACTATGTGATGTTATATCAAGTGGCCTAAATGAATACTGTGCAAAAGGAAGCAAGGGGAGGGGACGATGGGGGGTGAAAGAGGGGGGGAGGGGGGAGGGTAGTGACAGGATAATAGGAAGGGTAGAAGGAAGAAAATGTGAGGGAAAGAAGGGAAGGAAAATAGGAAAAAAGTGAATGAAACAAATGGAGATGTCAAGGTGTAAGTGGATGGGGGGGAGGACAGGATAAATAGGAAGGATGGAAGGGGGAAAATGTGAGGGAAAGAAGGGAAGGAAAATAGGAAGAAAGTAAATGAAACAAATGGAGATGTCAAGGTGTAAGTGGATAGATGTAAGATATATGGTGCTCAATGACGTAATGGCCTAGATTTCAGCATGGGTTTAATGGATACCCTATCATTGAGGCCAGGATAACAGTCAGCTCTGAGTCTGATTATCCACTTAATTTCCTTTGCTTCAGTTAAATTCTGGATGCCACCTCTCCTCATTGTGGGTTCATTCACCTGTATCACTTGAAACTTAAATGTGTGTTGTTTGGAGGTGTTAATCACATGTTTCGACAATGCACTACATGGTGAGGCCACTCTGATCTTGTATATGTGTTCCCTGATTATCTCTTTCAATTTGCGGTCAGTTTTGCCTATATAAAATGCACAACACTGTGTGCAGGTCGCTAAATAGACTACATGTGTAGTATCACAGGAGGCCGCAGTTGTAAAAACAAATTCCTGTCCTGTATTCGGATGTATAAAGCTATCTGATTCTTTGATGAAATTACAATAATTGCATCTATTGCATTTCCTGGTCATGCTACTTTTCACACAGCTCACAGTTTCACATATTCTGTTTGGTCCACATAGCATCCTATATAGGTTATATTTATTCTTATATGTGAACTTGGGAGAATGATTAATCACTCCTGATATATCTAAATCAGTGAGAAGAATGTCCCAATGCTTCTTATAAATGTCCTTCACATATCTAACATCCTGTGCGTAAAATATTGGTATCCTAAGTCTATCACTACTATCATTTATTACGTCCATTTCTTTGCATCCATCATTTTTATTAGCAAAGTATGGAAACGCTCTACCTTTCCTCAGCTCATTTATATCTTTCATGTTAGCATCTATTTCATCAGGTGAGTAACTTCTATCCAAAAACATATTACTCAATTCAGACATTCTATTATCAAAGCTTTTATTATCAGAATGTAATCTAGATATCCTCATAGCTTGTCCTTTGACAATGTTGTTAAAAACATGTGCTGGATGCATGCTGCTGCGATGTAATAGATGATTACGATAGCAGCTTTTCCTATGCACACCTGTGTTCAAGAGGCCACTCGGCAATCTCTGAATATAAACATCCAGGAATGATATCAACTCTGTTGAATTATCCACTGTAAATTTGAGATAGTCCGTATGGGTATTTATATCTCTATGGAATTCTAAAAGTTGTTGTTCGTCTCCTTTCCAAATGATAAAAAGGTCATCAACGAAACGGGTATAAAATGACACATAATTCTGATATGCAGTGTTCTCAAATAGAGAGTTAACCTCCCAGCATGCCATAACAAGGTTGGCGTAGCTATTGGCACAAGAAGTGCCCATAGCTACGCCATCCTTTTGAATGTATAGCTGATTGTCGAAAGTAAACACATTGTTCATAAGTACTAACTCCATGAGTTCACAGATAACTTCAATCTTACTCATAGAGAATGTACCATCCTTCTCTAAGCATTGACTAATGCAAGTGATGCCATCTAAATTCGGAATGACAGTAAATAGAGACTGTACATCTAGGGTGACTAGTATATCCCTCTCGCCTTCCTTAACTACATGTGTCTTGTCATATAGCATGACTAGGAACTGTTTTGTGTCTCTCAATATGTGTTCATACTTATTAACAATTGGTCTCAGTAAGTATTCTAGACAGAGCAATATGGGTTCCATTACCCACCCTCTGCCGGCCACAATTGGTCTCATTGGGGGGTCTCTTCCATCTTTATGGATCTTGGGCATCCCTTGTATACAGGGTATGATGGGATGTTCTACAATGAAGTATCTGTAAAGTTCTTCATTAATTTTCCCTTCAAGTAATAGGACTTCAAGTTTGGTTGTGACCCTATTCATAATTACATTGAGTGTGTGTGTATCAATCTTCTCATAAAATTTTGTATCTCCAAGCATCAAATGCATCTTAGTTTTGTAGTATTCCATGTCCATCATTACTATGGGGCCCCCTTTGTCGGCCGGTCTTAACATAATGCTACCATCATTCCTTAAGTTATTCAATGCTCTTCTCTGTGCAGAGTTAAGGTTCCCTGTCCACTTCTTGCTTTTATTAATACTATCATTTGCATATAGATCTTTCTCCACCAACTTTGAAAATGCTTCCATCAATGGATGGTTATTTGGGACATATGTGCTGGGTTTCCTAAATTTATGTAATTCTGATGTAGTACCAGCGAAGTCAAGTTTAATCTGTAAATTACGAGTAAACAACTTAAGGTCAATGATATTATCTGTGATATCACTTTTCTGGGAAGGAATGAATGTAGTACCTTTCTCTAATACATAACATTCATCTAAGGAAAGTGTTCTCTTGGATATATTCCAAATTAATGATTCTTGCTCCCTTGCCATAATTTCTTTATAGTAGGTCCTGGCTGTGGATGGTCTGCTGGCCTCTTTTTCTGTCGACCTCTGCTCATTGACCGTTCTCTCCCCCTCCCTCCACCTCTCCATTGAGATGCAATTGGGAAAGGGGCTGTATGGGGGAAGCCATGGTTTGATGTGCTATCCAAGGGTACATTTGATTTTTTCTTTCCTACTTCAAAACTACCTTTGCTAGTACTATCACTGTTTGTTTCAATATGTTCACATATGTCTATACGAGTATTAGCTTCCTCAAGAATGGAGATATTGTGTATATTGCTAATGGGTGACATGCTTTGTATGTCTATGCCATCGTGGTGTACCATTGCTGCAGTAACCACCAAGTTCCGTTTCCCACCACCTTGTGGTAGGTTAGTTTTTATATTAACATCACCATTGCTGTTGTCTTGCCTGTCTTTTTGTTGTATAGGGGGGTCTGAGGGGGTATTGTCAGAATTCTTAACTGTATTATTCACCCTGGGCCAGGTGAAGACATTCCCCTTTTTAAAATCGTCAGTATCCCTCTTAATCTTATCACGTTTTTGCTGTAATAATCTCTTTTCATACATAAACACATTATCCAACATTTTATCCATATACACATCTATAACTTGTTTAGGATACATATTATATAAGCTTAGTTGTTGTTGCTGAATATTTTCCCTCAAAGAAATTTCTTGAGGCAAAAAATACTTATTCAAGAGTTCCATATATTTAATGCTAGTTTCAAGGTTAATCTGCTGCCACATGTGCAGCAGATCTTTATAAACAGTACCTGTGGTGGGCATTTTAAGAATCCTCAGGCCCCTGGGTACAATTTTGCGTGCAATGCACACTTCAAAATGTTGGCGTTGTAACTGGAGGTGTTTGAGTCTCAGAAAGTCCCCTTCCATCTCCTGTACAAGTGTTGTTAATCCATGGTATTCCTTTTCTGAGGTTCCATTGTCGTCTGTCTCAGTAGGGGCATGGTAGTGCAAAAGTGGATTTACTTCACCAGTTATTACATCTTGAAACCTGGTCTTGCTCTCTCTGTTGGTTTCCCTTTGACCCAGTAGTACTTCCGGTGTATACGGAAGTTCAATCGGTGTGTCAATAGATTTTGACTCTGCCATGGAATATACATGAGCAACAACGTGTATAATAAAGAATAAAATCAAAAAAAGCGCTCACGTATTATTCCACTTCCCACAAAGCGTACTGTTACTAAGAAAAAAGAAAATGTGTAGGAAGCAATGTGCAGAGTAAGTTTTAAATCCCAAATAGTTCACTGTAAAGTTCCAAATACAATACGAATCAGGTTCAGATGTCTCCTTGATGTAAATAGCCTATGCAGGCAATTGCTGACACCCAAAACCAGCGGGTGTGTTCCTCTTCCTAGTAGCACAGCCACAGACTCTTGTTAGTGCAACTCCACTAAACGATAGCTTGTCATGCACAATCAAGTAAATACAAGCGTTAAGCGGAGGTTATAAATATTTATTAAATAAAAATGGCAAGCGCTTTCAACTGGTGATCTTCTTCAGGCCAATAATAACTAAAGTGCTTGGTGCAAACATTTAAATATACAAACATTAAAAATACAATGATGTCACATCCTGAATTAATTGAAGTGCTTGCATTGTTTAAAAATTAAAGGGACATGAAGTGCTGCCCTTTTTCCAAGCATAGCTTGTTGTAAGCAACTTCTAAAATCATAAATAAAACATAAAAATGTATGGCATGTGTATAAATATATATATATATATATATATATATATATATATATATATATATATATATATATAGTCAACCATGCTGTATTGCTAAACAATTAATCTTATAAACATACTTTATACATAAAAAGAAGAAATAATAATTTCTATTCTTTACAACAAAGCTAAAGTGTGCATCCACACATATCATGTGTGTAATGCATAGATCCAAATATCCATATCATGTACTAATGGAAGTGGAGCGGAGATGTGGAACTATGATATTGCGTGTATGCATTTATGAAAAATAATGTGTGTAGGCGGATAGCGCATAAAAATGTATGTATGTCTATATGTATAAAATATCTAAAACAGTTAATGATCAGACTATGTGATGTTATATCAAGTGGCCTAAATGAATACTGTGCAAAAGGAAGCAAGGGGAGGGGACGATGGGGGGTGGAAGAGGGGGGGGAGGGGGGGAGTGACAGGATAATAGGAAGGGTAGAAGGAAGAAAATGTGAGGGAAAGAAGGGAAGGAAAATAGGAAAAAAGTGAATGAAACAAATGGAGATGTCAAGGTGTAAGTGGATAGGGGGGGAGGACAGGATAAATAGGAAGGGTGGAAGGGGGAAAATGTGAGGGAAAGAAGGGAAGGAAAATAGGAAGAAAGTAAATGAAGTAAATGAAACAAATGGAGATGTCAAGGTGTAAGTGGATAGATGTAAGATATATGGTGCTCAATGACGTAATGGCCTAGATTTCAGCATGGGTTTAATGGATACCCTATCATTGAGGCCAGGATAACAGTCAGCTCTGAGTGATTATCCACTTAATTTCCTTTGCTTCAGTTAAATTCTGGATGTCACCTCTCCTCATTGTGGGTTCATTCACCTGTATCACTTGAAACTTAAATGTGTGTTGATTGGAGGTGTTAATCACATGTTTCGACAATGCACTACATGGTGAGGCCACTCTGATCTTGTATATGTGTTCCCTGATTCTCTCTTTCAATTTGCGGTCAGTTTTGCCTATATAAAATGCACAACACTGTGTGCAGGTCGCTAAATAGACTACATGTGTAGTATCACAGGAGGCCGCATTTGTAAAAACAAATTCCTGTCCTGTATTCGGATGTATAAAGCTATCTGATTCTTTGATGAAATTACAATAATTGCATCTATTGCATTTCCTGGTCATGCTACTTTTCACACAGCTCACAGTTTCACATATTCTGTTTGGTCCACATAGCATCCTATATAGGTTATATTTTTTCTTATATGTGAACTTGGGAGAATGATCAATCACTCCTGATATATCTAAATCAGTGAGAAGAATGTCCCAATGCTTCCTATAAATGTCCTTCACATATCTAACATCCTGTGTGTAAAATATTGGTATCCTAAGTCTATCACTACTATCATTTATTACGTCCATTTCTTTGCATCCATCATTTCTATTAGCAAAGTATGGAAACGCTCTACCTTTCTTCAGCTCATTTATATCTTCTTCTACACTTCTTGTGCCAATAGCTACGCCAACCTTGTTATGGCATGCTGGGAGGTTAACTCTCTATTTGAGAACACTGCATATCAGAATTATGTGTCTTTTTACACCCGTTTCGTTGATGACCTTTTTATCATTTGGAAAGGAGACGAACAACAACTTTTAGAATTCCATAGAGATATAAATACCCATACGGACTATCTCAAATTTACAATGGATAATTCAACAGAGTTGATATCATTCCTGGATGTTTATATTCAGAGATTGCAGAGTGGCCTCTTGAACACAGGTGTGCATAGGAAAAGCTGCTATCGTAATCATCTATTACATCGCAGCAGCATGCATCCAGCACATGTTTTTAACAACATTGGCAAAGGACAAGCTATGAGGATATCTAGATTACATTCTGATAATAAAAGCTTTGATAATAGAATGTCTGAATTGAGGAATATGTTTTTGGATAGAAGTTACTCACCTGATGAAATAGATGCTAACATGAAAGATATAAATGAGCTGAGGAAAGGTAGAGCATTTCCATACTTTGCTAATAGAAATGATGGATGCAAAGAAATGGACGTAATAAATGATAGTAGTGATAGACTTAGGATACCAATATTTTGCACACAGGATGTTAGATATGTGAAGGACATTTATAGGAAGCATTGGGACATTCTTCTCACTGATTTAGATATATCAGGAGTGATTGATCATTCTCCCAAGTTCACATATAAGAATAAATATAACCTATATAGGATGCTATGTGGACCAAACAGAATATGTGAAACTGTGAGCTGTGTGAAAAGTAGCATAACCAGGAAATGCAATAGATGCAATTATTGTAATTTCATCAAAGAATCAGATAGCTTTATACATCCGAATACAGGACAGGAATTTGTTTTTACAACTGCGGCCTTCTGTGATACTACACATGTAGTCTATTTGGTGACCTGCACACAGTGTTGTGCATTTTATATAGGCAAAACTGACCGCAAATTGAAAGAGAGAATCAGGGAACACATATACAAGATCAGAGTGGCCTCACCATGTAGTGCATTGTCGAAACATGTGATTAACACCTCCAAACAACACACATTTAAGTTTCAAATGATACAGGTGAATGAACCCACAATGAGGAGAGGTGACATCCAGAATTTAACTGAAGCAAAGGAAATTAAGTGGATAATCAGACTCAGAGCTGACTGTTATCCTGGCCTCAATGATAGGGTATCCATTAAACCCATGCTGAAATCTAGGCCATTACGTCGTTGAGCACCATATATCTTACATCTATCCACTTACACCTTGACATCTCCATTTGTTTCATTTACTTTCTTCCTATTTTCCTTCCCTTCTTTCCCTCACATTTTCCCCCTTCCATCCTTCCTATTTATCCTGTCCTTCCCCCCCTATCCACTTACACCTTGACATCTCCATTTGTTTCATTCACTTTTTTCCTATTTTCCTTCCCTTCTTTCCCTCACATTTTCTTCCTTCTACCCTTCCTATTATCCTGTCACTCCCCCTCTTCCACCCCCCATCGTCCCCTCCCCTTGCTTCCTTTTGCACAGTATTCATTTAGGCCACTTGATATAACATCACATAGTCTGATCATTAACTGTTTTAGATATTTTATACATATAGACATACATACATTTTTATGCGCTATCCGCCTACACACATTATTTTTCATAAATGCATACACGCAATATCATAGTTCCACATCTCCGCTCCACTTCCATTAGTACATGATATGGATATTTGGATCTATGCATTACACACATGATATGTGTGGATGCACACCTTAGCTTTGTTGTAAAGAATAGAAATTATTATTTCTTCTTTTTATGTATAAAGTATGTTTATAAGATTAATTGTTTAGCAATACAGCATGGTTGACTATATATATATATATATATGCATTCCATATATTTTTATGTTTTGTTTATGATTTTAGAAGTTGCTTACAACAAGCTATGCTTGGAAAAAGGGCAGCACTTCATGTCCCTTTAATTTTTAAACAATGCAAGCACTTCAATTAATTCAGGATGTGACATCATTGTATTTTTAATGTTTGTATATTTAAATGTTTGCACCAAGCACTTTAGTTATTATTGGCCTGAAGAAGACCACCAGTTGAAAGCGCTTGCCGTTTTTATTTAATAAATATTTATAACCTCCGCTTAACGCTTGTATTTACTTGATTGTGCATGACAAGCTATCGTTTAGTGGAGTTGCACTAACAAGAGTCTGTGGCTGTGCTACTAGGAAGAGGAACACACCCGCTGGTTCTGGGTGCCAGCAATTGCCTGCATAGGCTATTTACATCAAGGAGACATCTGAACCTGATTCGTATTGTATTTGGAACTTTAAAGTGAACTATTTGGGATTTAAAACTTACTCTGCACATTGCTTCCCACACATTTTCTTTTTTCTTCTTAGTAACAGTACGCTTTGTGGGAAGTGGAATAATACGTGAGCGTTTTTTTGGATTTTATTCTTTATTAAACTTAGTATTCACTCAACATACCTTTCTGCACATGTCCACCTCACACATAAGGGCAGTGGCCAACACAAAGCATCAGTGGCAGATGTACAAAGGTCAGCGATGATCTGTTAACATGTGGGGTATGTTGCACAAAACATGGCAGTGCAGTGCAACAGTGCATAGTGCATGCATTGTGTTGCAGGTATGGGGCATAATCTACTAACACAAATGGTGCAATACAGGGATGTATGCTAACTACTACTATAATTGTGTAAGGTGCATGCCTTCTGCTATAACACATGCATATTGTTGTGTGCAACTCAGGGATGTACTATAACTGCCACTATAATTGTCTAAGCTGAATGCCATCTGCCATATCCCATGCATGTTGCTTGCCATTGGGTGCCATAACATGTGTGTGTGTGTGTGTGTGTGTGTGTGTGTGTGTGTGTGTGTGTGTGTGTGTGTGTGTGTGTCTGTATGTGCTGTGCTGTATAACTTGTAATTTACAGTTCTTGTCTGCCCCTCACAGGTGTTGCTGTAGGTGCATTGCCCTCATGTGGTCCACCTGAAGTTAGTGTCCCCACAGACTCTAGCAGTGATGATGAAAGTATGATTGAGGCACAGGCAGGGTTGCCAGGGGCTGAATCTGTGCCATTAGTTGCCATTCCACCTATATCCCTTCATCCCCGCACACAGTTCTCCTGCCTACACATACCCCATCAACAGTGGCCATAGAGGAACAGTGGCCATAGAGGAAGGACAGTTGGCAGATGGTAGCATGGAACAGGGAAGTGTGGAGACTATGGAAGGTGTGCCTGCACACCATGATCCCAGTCAGCTGAATGGTGATGTCCCACACAGGCATGTGCCCAGTGCTGCTCGTAGGAGGACCACTGGCCAACATGCCCCTGCAAGACAAATTACATCAGCTGGTTTTACCAGATGCATGTTTCAGGCTGTAATGGAGGCACAGGCACATGCTGAATGGCACAACAGAGAAGGTCTGAGGCTTGAGATGGCTGCTGTCCATTCTTTACCTGACAACATCCAGGCAATTGAAAATGCTCAACATCATCTTACAGATGTTTTGGATAGACGATTGGGTGACATGGTG
Source organism: Protopterus annectens (assembly GCF_019279795.1). Classification (NCBI taxonomy): domain Eukaryota; kingdom Metazoa; phylum Chordata; order Ceratodontiformes; family Protopteridae; genus Protopterus; species Protopterus annectens. The sequence goes on along the minus strand of NC_056725.1, from coordinate 1,946,974,031 downwards.
GGAGTCCTTGACTGTGGCATGTCAATCCCCGAGCATGAAATGTCTGTGCTGGAACATCTGGTGTGAGTGAGACATTGGGCACATGGACATAAGCCAGCTACATCACCTGTTGAAGGTCTACGTGAACATGCTACTTCACATGCCTGCTCCCATAGTGGTGGTAACAGCAGCAGTTCAGCTGGTGCTGTGCTGTCCACACCAGGACACAGCAAGCCATGTGCACATGGTCCTGGATGGTCCCAACAGGGACATGGTTCCAGTGGACATGTGTCATCAGACAGTACCCAATCTGGACCTCTGCCTGGTAGTGCCTGTGCAACCCCTGGCAGGCGCAGGTCATGTGGCTGTGGCTGGACACCGTGAGCTGTGAAACCTGCCTGGTACAGTCTGCAGCTGTCAATAATACCCCAGTATAGACCAGCCACATGCCAGACCTGTGTGCATACATACACAGATGCACCAAAAACAAATGTAGGGCACCTCAACATACACATGCATAACATTCACACATGTCCAATGATATCAAAGGCCCTAACCCACACACATGATGTCATCCAATGGTGCAGCCTAGGCCTTTGGCAAACATTATCACCCTGTGCATATGATGATGCCTGTGCCGCATCCCTGTCATCCACACCATCGGTGCAGAGGCATGCTCATATGGTCTGATGCACAGGGTGAACATACTAGGAAGACAATTGTAGATTAACATTGTTGAGTAGTATCTGACAGGCAACAGACATACTATGTATTACAATTTTAGAATGCATTTGGTATGTTTGACAGTATGTATCATGTGCAACAGTAACTGCACATTGATCTTGATGTTCTGCCTTCCTCTTTCAGGTGTAATTGCATGTGCTGGGGGTTGTCAGTGTTTGCGATTAGTGTCCCATATATAAATGTTGACTAATCACAGGTCTGTATGACAATACCTGCATGCACTTTGTAGCTTCCACATCACAGTTTTAATCTTGAAGTTTCAATTATGCTTACTGATCTAATGACCCAAGAGCATGATAGCTGTGTAGTAAGCTACTATGTTCAGAGCTGTCACATCCATAGTGGATGACGTCACAGGTATAGTTACCTGGAGTGGGGAGGAGGTAAAAGAGTGGTATAGCAGATGACAAGGGTAAAGGCCAGTGGAAAAAGTGGCTTCTCATTGGGAAGCAGTAATACCCACGCTCATGACAGGATGCAAACACAGACACACCCACACACTCAAGGATTCACAGCCACGGTAACAAACCCACACACTCAAGGATTCACAGATACAGTAACACACCCACACATTCAGGGATTCACAGACAGTAACACACATACACACAGTTGCTTGTGTTGGGATGAGAACCCCTGCCTATGTACAAATCATCATTATAGTACTACGCAATTACAAGATTCACCACAGAGATTACACATGTACAGGTAGTCAGAATAGCCTAAGATCGAGGACATTAACAGGGATACTAGATTGCATTGAGTGGCTGGGAGGAGGGGACCTTAACATTTCACTATGGTAAAATACAGCCTCGCTCCAGGGACCAGAAGGCCACACACACACACACACACACACACACACACACACACACACACACACACACACACACACACACACACACTGTGGCATTCACAAAGATATACGCCTATGTCACACATATACAGACACTTGACATGTTTGAGATTCAACCACTTGCCTATGTCTTTCTTTCTACACTTCACTCTGTACTGATGTCTACCACAGTGTTCAGGAGCATGAAAAACATTTGGGATGTATTCCCCACCATACGTGACATACATGGACACATGCACACCCACATGTGCCAGTACTGTGAATCAAACACTTGCCTATCTCATGATATGTATTACAGAGTTACAGCACTATCGCACATGCTACAAAGCATACTGATTTTTTCCTTTGCCAACTGTGCTGATATATGCACAATATATGCACAGGGGAGGTGTTACTGTTACAGGTGTCAAGATGTTTGCCTTCAGTGTCACCCTTACTGCATTCTACGTTGTGTGTCTTCCACTTCAATTAACAGAACCATAGCTTAGCAGTTACACAGGTTATTGTAGGAATGGTTGTAACACACCTGTGAGCTGTCCTCAGTAATCATTCATCTGCAAAGTAGCCCCACCAGTTAGTAGTCATGTCCAAACATCTGTCCATTCCTAAATTACAGCTTACTGTACTTTGAGCATATCACTATATACAGTTGGCAATGTTGAGGCTGCATTGCAACAGCATGATGTGCTAAGACAACAGTCACCTTCAAACATCAGACACTGCACACGCATGGAATCTAAACACACATCAATACATATACACATATGCAGTCTCCATCAGTAAGTGGACTAGCAGGTCAAGAGGATACATTCCACACCTTCCCCACACCATGTGTGAAACCTGGCCGAGCATTACACCATAATGCATGTTGTATTTATGTACTGGTAGGACAGACAACCACCTTCACTGAGTAGCCAAGTGTACATTAATGCCAACAGCATATATCAGCAAGACACACACACAGCAATATTCCATGTCATGATCCACCAAACTGTTACTTGACAGTTCCATGGTGAAGCCAGGGCACTGTAATGGTCAACAGTGAGCACTTCATATTTGCCACACACACACCTCATGATTACTGGAAGAGTGCCAGCAATGTGCTCTGTTTGAACTAGGCATTACACTCATTCAAGCATGCGCGAGGTCTGTGGCTTGTAAACATCTCACCCCAGCACGTTCTGGCTATTGTGATAATAAGTTTAATGTCTGGACAGCACACAGCATGCATGGCTTGCAATTGTTGACATGGGGTATATGTGTGAGCTGTGGGCACACATGGCTGTACATGTCATGGACATATCACCTGTAACTACTCAGGAACATACAGAGCATAGCTGTATTTCCCTGAGTCTGTCAATACAGGCTATGTGTGCAGGCCCTATGATCCTGTTATTTGGGTATGTTTGCAGGCATTGCATTAGGTGGACATGTCTAATGGCATACATGCCACATGGATTGTTGTATGATATGATAGGTGTCATGTGTGACCAGTAGAGAGGGAATATTACCTCTGTCAACATAGATATCAAACCCTATGTACTGTTAGCATTCAGCAGCCATGGACCTATCTTCCATGTGAATGTGTGTAATGAATGTAGCCACCTGTATGTAGAATGGACAACAACAGCTATGGTATTTTCATTTATGTTGTATGAGTGTGGGATGTACATATCCAAGGCAGGTGCATTTAGGTCATATCCAACCACGAGGCTGTTGTTTACTGGTGTACAGTAACAGTCAACTGTGCTAATGCTGACAACATCCGAGGGACCCTGGTATGTGTACAACTAACCTGGTTACAAACAGTGGTATAATTGCATTGCATAATACATTACGCAACTGTGTCAGTACATGAGTACTTTGCACAGTTGATGTAGGGCTAGGTACAGTCCACCAATCGAAGGTTATTTGGTGTTCTACCATACTATGTCATACCACATGTATGGATGTGTGTTTGTAGCCTGAGGACATGGTGGTGGATGTATGAGGATACACCCTAGAAGGCAGCTTTTGCCACTGTCACCTGTACCTGACTCATCTGTGATGACCTATGTCAGAGTAGTGGTCTTTACTTGTGAGAAGCCTTTATGAATATGTGGACACCACCACCCGGAATAGTCTGTACCAGTGTTATGGCCCACATGTCTGGATCTGAGTTATATGGTGATAGGGCAATTGTGTACTACAGAGCCTTCAGCCAGATGTTCCTCACTGCACAGATGTCAGTATCCCCACTGTAGGTTCTACATTGAGCAAATGGATTATAAAAGCCACACATCTAGCACTGGTTAGCATAAGCATCCAATGCAATTGTCTTGTAGGTGTCAGGGTGTTACTTCTGTGTTTAGGACTTTTGTCTTGGAATGCCACTATATGGGTAAATGCGACCTAGGTATTATCCACACTCCCTTGAATCATGGATGCATGTGGTCTGTGACAAAGGCTTGTCTTTCAGTCATGACATCCCGGAATGACAGACACTGGACAACCTCATAATTACAGCAGGACATTGGCTCATTGTTTTGGTCAAGCAGTTGCCACTAGTACCATGACATCACTGAGTGGCAGTAATGTGCTTGGTATCAATTGCAACATCTAAGGTGACAGACACCAGCAGACGTTGTGTATATGACCAATGTCAGATATACTTAGTGTAGCAGTCCCACTAGTAATGACAACTACTAACACAGCCGGGAGAGGTCATCTTGACAGCTGCACCTCAGTACCAATAGACAATGGGGTCACATATTATGCTTGCACATGCCACTGTTCCAAGTATAATGCCACTGTCCACAACCTCCTATCAATGTATGCCTTTCAGGGCAGCAATATGTGTGACACATGCTGTAGTTAGCATCCACCTGTGTGTCCCAGTTAACCTATTGTCTGTCACTTCCATACATGCATGATTGTGTATACTTCACATATATATGTCAGTACATTATGTACATGTATGCATGTGTATCACACAGCACAGACACAGATATATAATTTATGGGCCAGATACAGGTATCTGGTAGTAAACCTGCATGATGTGCATATATACTGACAGTTAAGATGCACATAGCTGTAAACCTGTGTGTTACAATAGGAGTCCATTACAACATGTTCTGTACATGAAAGTGTATGAGCATACACACTGTGGCCTTCTGTGGTTAGAATCGGAGTGCATCCCAAACAGCCCTGTGCTACTGAGTGTATGAGTGTATCCACTGACACCTTGTGGAATTTGAGTCAGTGCATCCAAACAAGCCCTTTGTTTCTAAGTATATGTGCTTACCCAGTATAACCTTGTGTAGCTGTAGTTATAGTGCATCCCAAACGGCCCTGTGCTACTAAGTGTATGAGCATGCTCACTGTCACCTTATGTAATTGGAGTCAATGCATCCAAACAAGTCCTGTGATTCTATGTGTATGAGCACGACCACTGTAACCCTGTATATTGATAGTAGTTGTCCATTCCACAAATGGGCATACTCCAGTTCAGGGCTTGTTGTGCTACAACTATACCTCTCAGGCCTACCTATGTCTTACCTGCAGATGATATGTCTTGTTTGTACATACAGGTTGTAATGGACTCCTACTTTAAACACACAGGTTTACAGCTATGGACATCTTAACTGTCAGTATCCCTGGTGTTGTCCTCAATCTTAGAAGGGCATTCTGACTGCCTTGAAATGTGTAATCTCTGTGGTGCATCTTGTAAGTGTGTGGTACTGAAATAGTGATCTGTAAATAGGCAGATGTTCTGATCCCACCACTGACAAGTGTGTGTGTCAGCAAATGCCTGTGTGTGTGGCTGAGTGTGGCTGTTTGTGTTTGCATCCTGTCATGACAGTGGGTTTTGCTACTTTCCAAGGAAAAACCACCTTTTGCACTGGCCTTTATCCTTGTCATCTGCTAAACCACCTTCTCCCCACCCCACTGCAAGTAATCAGACCTGTGATGTCACACAGCTCAGAAGCAGAATCAGAGTAAGTGTAATTGTATGCGTTCTGTGGCACATACCCCAACTGCATACCACTCTACTAGTTACTTTTACATAGACAAGACATGTATGCACAATACTGGCAAGTGTGTGTGTGTGTTTGTGTGTGTGTGTGACTACCCTGTAGCCAGGCATACACATGTGTTATGTCTTTTAACGTGCTGTACACCATGGTAGTCATCTGTGGGAGTAGAGTCTACAAATGATTACATAGTTAAGAATAGAAAAGAATAGACAGTCAAGAACGACTACAGTTGGGTATGTTATTTTACTGTGCCACTGTCAAGCAGTGACACAGAAGTGGTAGCCGGGGTGTATGACCATACCCATCATTCCCCCACCCAAACTTCACAATCCCCAGGGAATATTTCCTTAGCTATCATTCCCCACCCCAAACTCCACATACACACCAACCATAACTTCTCTGGTGAACTGATTAAGATTTAAATGTTATAAAACAAGAGACACCTCTGTTTTGTGTACACGTCAGTTCCTTTGGAACCCTTCTTTGTCACAAAGGGTGCTCAGACATGAGTGTGTGTGTGTGTGTGTGTGTATATCTATATATATATATATATATATATATATATATATATATATATATATATATATATATATATATATATATATATATATATATATATATATATATATATATATATATATATATATATATATATATATATATATATATATATATATATAAATATATATATATATATATATACACACATATATATGTGCGTACACATCCCGTAGGTGCATAGATGTATTTAGTTATGACAGTTCTACGGATGTAGACTTGTCTATGTTGTTTCACAGAGTACAGTACATTCAAGGGTACTGTACATATGTACACAAAGTGACTGCCCCATTTGTTTTCAGTAATGTGGAATACCTCTAGTAAGATGTGTATTATATAAACCATAAAGCATTTATAAAACCCAGATGGTTTAGTGGAACATCCAATGACCTCAGTGTGCATGGTCCAGCGTTCAAAACCTCCAAGGCTTACTGATAATGTCATTTAGGACTGAATAAGGCAGCTGTAAATGTATTTTCACAACAGTAAGCAGCAGGTGCACACAGGTACAAAACATGTACAACTCACAGTACACTTAAAATGTCCTTCTTTGGCAATCCTGCTAATGTCAACCACCTAGAAATACACCTCTGGGACTGCTATAACTCAGTAATCTCTATAGCGTGCTCTGTAACTGCATAATGCTGTAGTATGATAAACTAGCTTGGTAGGTGTTTTAATCCCAAACATGCTAACTGTGTGTGTCTGTCTGCCTAAGAAGAGAACAATGCTTTTTATAGTACGCACACTCCTTATGATTCACATACTCACCTTTGGCAACCCTGCTGATGTCACCTACCTAGAAATATACCTCTGGGACTGCTGTAATCTCTGTAGCACATCCTGTAACTGTGTAATGCTGTAGTGTAATAAACTAGTTTGGTAGGTGTTCTAATCCCAGACATGCTAACTGTGTCTGTTTGCCTGCCTGCGAAGGGCACAATGCTTTTTAGAGTACGCGCACTCCTTACGATTCACATACTCACCTTTAGCAACCCTGCTGATGTCACCCACCTAGAAATACACCTCTGGGACTGCTATAATCCAGTAATCTCTGTAGTGCATCCTGCGACTGCATAATGCTGTAGTGTGATAAACTAGTTTGGTAGGTGTTCTAATCCCTGATATACAAACTGTGTGTCTGTCTGCCTGAGAAGGGGACAATGCTTTTTAGAGTACGCACACTCCATACAATTCACATACTCACCTTTGGCAATCCTGCTGATGTCACCCATCTAGTAATACACCTCTGGGAGTGCTGTAACCCAGTAATCTCAGTGTAACTGCGTACCATTGGAGTGTGATTTAGAACTGTGGTAGGGGTCCATCCACAATCATGGCAGTTATGTATGTTTTCTGTGTTACTTTGGTACTCCTGCTGATGTCATACCTTGTAAAATACACCTCTGGGGAATGAGTTCCCTAGTAATCCTCGTGGTGTGTCCTATAACATCTTCATGTAGTAGTGTGATATAGATCTTGGTCACTTCTATACCTACACATGTCAGTTGTGGATGTGTTGTGTGTTTCTCACTGTCTGTTTTGTGAGCAATGTATTTTGGGCTACTCACTTGCAGGAAATCTGAAATGCCCTACTTTGGTAAACCTGCTGATGCCCTTCCTTGTGAAATACACCGTTGGGGATGGAGTTGCCCAGTAATCTCCGTAGTGCATGCTATAACTGTGTAATGCTGTATTGAGGTAAACTAGTTAGGTAGGAGTTCTAGTCCAAGACATGGCAGGTGTTTGTGTGTGTTTGATAGTCAGATCCTGTGTGGAGGCGGCTGTGAGTGTCTAACCACTGGACATGTTGAGGAGTGGGTTTTGTAGTTTTCCTATATGGTGGCCATATTATATGTCACAATGTCCACCTCACGAGGTTTACAGATTTCAATCAGCCAAGTGACTGGGTTGGCAAGCCATACCCCTACATCTGGCAAAAGGCCTGGTGAACAAAGTAAGCAACCCTACTATTACCCAGAATACATTCTGAACCCATGTGTCATACACAAACGCACTTGCCTAGAATATCCCGCTATGTTGCTAGTACCCTGCACATTACAGATAGTAGGCATGGTGTGATTGCAGTGGGCCGCAGAGGTCATGGCACCCTGTCCAACAGTACATTAGACACATAATTGCAGACAATGCGTCCTCACTATGTTCCCCACTGGACATCTGCAACATATGTGGTGCCATCAAATGTGATCCACAAAGGACATATAATGCCTTACACACATACCCTGTATGGGCAGATGCCACTGACACCAGGGAATACCTGTATCATACTACCAGTGCAGGTGCAGGGTCAACCTGCTGTCTATTAGCAGGCCCTGCCACACCAGGCCAGTATTGGCACATCTGATGATAACATTCAGTGTACACAACATGTGCCAGACAAACCAGGTGCACTTAAACATGTCACTGTATATTATTGTTGGGCATGTACATCCCAGGCAATTTCCATGTCAAGGACTATCAAATACAGACATGGCATGCATTGCAAAGCAATGGCCACAAACAATGGTAACCAGGATGACAGGACAGTTCCTACAATACCCATCTGTGTGGGACATTGCAGACACTACACCCCTGAACCACACTGCAGACCATTGTCAGGTGGCCTGATGCCAAGGTTTACCCCTCACCCAGCCTTGTACAGCCATCTTGCACAGCCAACCACTACACACCCATGAAGCAATGCACACACGCATGTCAGTACTGGCACCTTGTGTCTGCGTGTAGGGTATGATATTCCCTACCACAGTCACGCCCATTATAACTCGCATTGGCATACTGACTGATATCAGACATGTTCACATGCCCTAGCCCATAGAACCTCAGGATATCCCCTGTGGTGCATGCAATACCTGTGCATTACTGCAGTGTGGCAAACTAAGTAGTTAGGAAGTGTATTTGTGAGCTTGCCAAGGTGTGCCAATGTGTCTGAGTCCCTTAGAAAGTGTGGTTGTGTTGACAATGATATCTGGTCATGTGGACAGCCATGTGTGCTACACCTAATGTATGTCTACTATATCTCTGTTGCAGATGTCGCTCACCAGCACACATATATGTTCTTACAGCACACCAACATGTCAGCTATGTGGCACATGGAGTAACTGCATGCACTTGTAATAGTATTGGCTAGTCAGTCAGGTGTTTGAACACCTGTACTGGTAGGTGAGTGACAGACGATTAGGTTTTAGTCTCCCAGCCCTTCTTGGATGTACTTTGCCTCTGTCTGTCCCTCCCACACACTCTCTGGTAGATGTGGAGATATACACCTGCTCAGTAGTAGCTTGTGTTTCGTAAGTGATGGTCATGATCAGGTGATGGCCTCTGCACCTATTGCAGTCCTCGTCTCACTGATTGCATGTGGAACAGCTGTGGTGACATTCCCATAGCCAGTTGCATGGAAACACGGTACAATATTTATGAACATCATGTCGGTGTTTGCCCATGACAGTTGCTGTGAGTGGAACCTGGATCTGGTGTTTGGTAAACAGCATCACAGATGATATCTGGATATTCCTCAAACAACATACACAGTGGAAAATAGCCTAAAGACAGGAGGGTGATGTGCCAGACATGACTACAGCATGGAAGTGTAGCTATGCTTCATTGAGACTACTGCCAAATTAACAGGTTTTTGTGTGGTAATAGCTAGTCTGCATGTTTTAATAACTGACAAGACAGTGCTCTGTTTGTGAGGAATCCCCCATCTGTAGGGTCATCTGTGGATTTGTCAGTGTGTGGAACCATTTGTTTCTTGTGTTACTCACAGAACATACATCTGTGAACTGCAGAAGCATAGTGTGAGGATTGCAGTCAGTACATGATGACAGTGATGAGAGGTACTGCCATCGCATCCCTGATTGGACATACGTCACATGAAACAATGGTATGACAGTCACTGTCTGAGGTTATCACAGTGACATGCCAATAATGGGCCACTGTTCATCGCTGAAGTCACAAGTCATTTACGCTTTGTACAGATGTCATGCAGTATATATGCATGTGTTGTGCTCCCTCTGCAAATGTATGACATCTGTTGTGTTGGGTTGATGGTCATATCTATGCATGCTGTTATAAGTAACCCTGAATGCTGTTGACTATTACTAAGCCATATCTGTGTTAAAACTGCCACACCATGGGCTGTATGGGATTGGATGTCCCGGCGGAACCACCTGTCCCACTTCAGCTGGCCATGGCACCGGGCACCAGCATGTCTGGGGCCCAGCCTTTGATCTTCCCCTCTGTTGGCTCTGCACCACCTTCTGGTGGAACTGCCACTGAGGATGGGGCTTGTCCCCCCCCTGGGAGCAGGTCCAGACAGGAACTTGTCAGCCATCGTACAGTCTAGGATGTGGTGTGTAGGGAGCTCAATAATGGGTTTCAAGGCCAGCTACACCAGCTCGAGGGCAGAGTGTCACATTTAGAGGGTGAGCCTGCCCCTCCTAGACAGCCCCCAGCACAGCCTCCTTTGAGGCTGTGAAGGTGCAGTGGTAGCTGGCCATGGGGGGGGACCACCATCCCACTGTTACCATTTGGGGGCTCCTGGGCTTCTGACTGCCAAACCCCCCTCCCTGTCCAAGGTGTATCCCCCCACACGTGTCATATACCGCTCCTGTATGCTGTCTGTCATCCTACCCAACCTATCTCCCACAAGCATACCTACTCTCCTTCCCCAACATCCCACTCTCACCTTATGAAAACAGAAACAAAAGGCCAATCTTTTCCCAGAACAACTTTTGCCCCATACATAGCTGTCCATTTCACACACGTGTCCACTGGACACATGTAACCTTTTTAATTTGCATCACAACATACTACTGTTGTCCTCACCCCTCTCTCAGGCACACGATCCTGGTATGCACATGACTCCTAAAGGTTCCAGGTACACGTGATGCAGATGACCCCATTGTACACATGACACTACCGGTCCCTCTATGGTTACCCCATTTAAGTTTTTAATGATGTTGATATCGCACACAGCACCTTGCAAGGTACTGTTTTCACATAATGATTGGACAGGAACTGTTTTGTTAATGTAAATGAAATGCACAATGTAATGTATTTGGGCAATGTACAAATGTTTGCGTGTATTAATGACACATGTCTGTCTGAGGGAGTCTTGATATTACATAGGACAACACCACTACATAATACAGGAGTTGCTGGTGTTTCCCTTTTCATTCTTTTTTAATGCTTTGTTGTCACATGGTATGTTCTTGATATATCTATATATATATCTATATTTATGTATGCATCTATATCATGACATTAACACACGCACATACATCTACGTGATGGAATACATTTCCTATACTGTTGAATGACTGTGCTGGATGATATGTTTGTGATAACATCTAATATCCATATATCTGCCATGGCTTAGTGGTAAATCACATTGGCTGTGTTGTGCAGGGTCCTGGTTTCGAGACTTGCAGAGGCTGTTTACTTTGTTGTTGAGCAGAACAAGGGCCATTGGATATGGAGTGATTAAGGCACTTTTAAGCAGATGTGAATGGGTGTGCATGGGTTTGCGCGATGGTAAACAGTGGTTACTTTTGGTTACAGTTCCTTACACTCAGTTACCTTCTTGATTGCTTAACCTGTGTAGACAGTGCTGCTCACTGCTTCTTAAAAGTGCTTACTCCTGCTTACCCCTGCACTAATTTCTTTAAAAGAAAAGAAAAAAGGGTTGATAGGAAAGTGGTAAAAAAGGGGCACAAAGAGGGAAAGACAGTAGGCAAGGTAGCTAGGGATGTGCAGGAAGGGTGTAGGGAAGGTCCATAGCTGTCCATTTCTTCTACATAGGTTCATAGGTTCATACTAGGCTATCTGCCCAAGGGCATTTATAAGCCTAGCCCAGAGTTTTGTGGCTTTCGCCACCCCTTTAGTTTGGAGGATACTATGCCCATTATTTTGCTGTGCCTCTGTCAAGCAGTGACACTGAGATAATCCCTGGGGTATATCTGCGATCTCCCATCCATTGGTCAAGATTTCTCTTGAACAAAGCCTGTGAGGTCCTCTACCTCACATGTACCGGTATTTTGTTCCACAGCATAGGGAGTCTCTGGGTGATGAATCTGTCCCTCTAACCGTGTCAAGGTTTAAGTCTCCCGCCCTTGTAGTTCTGAGGGATCTAGATTTTTTGATCATCAATTCTGGGTTGGACATGGCCTTGTATGTCAGGCACAGGTCACCTCTGAGCAGACGGTAAGCGACTGAATAGAGCTGAAGTTCCTTCAGTCGGGCAGCATAGGACATATTTTTGAGACCCTTTAGCCTTTTGGTGAGGAACTTTTGGGGCCTTTCCAGTTGCTGCAGGTGTCGTGTCATATATATTCCGAATGGGGCATTGTACTCAATCATTGGTCTGATGAGTGATGAGTACAGGGGGACGATGACTTCCCTTGATCTAGATGTGAATCCCTTCATGATCAGGTGGGCAATGTAGAAGGTCTTCCTAACTACTTTGGCAACGTGAGTGTCAAATGAAAGGTTACTGTCAACCTGGGTTTCCAGATCCCTGATAACCTCTTCTGTGCTTAGTGGGTTTCCGCCTATATGGTAGCTAGGGGTAACCTTGTTTTTCCCGAAGGGTATTACTATGCATTTTTTGGCATTTAACTTTAGGCCATGGCTCTGGCACCAGTTTTCCATTTCTATAAGACCCTTCTGAAGGATATCTGTGTCAGATGTGTTCTCAACTATGGCGCCCAGTTTGCAGTCATCTGCAAATTTTGTCAGCCATAATCCTCCTGTGTTTGCTTGTACTTCTGAAAAGTAGATGCCGAACAGGAGAGGGCCCAGGACTGAGCCCTGTGGGACACCACTTGTGACAGACTTTGAGTCTGACATGGCGCCAACAACTCTGACCCTGTGGGTTCTGTCACTTAGCCAATTTGTAACCCATCTTGTGACGTATGGGTTTACATTTAAGCTGATGAGTTTTTCAATGATACCCGAGTGGGGTATTGTATTGAAAGCCTTTGCCAGGTCGAAGTAGGCTGTGTGAACTGCCTTTCCCTCATCAATGGCCTTGGTGACTGTTTCGAAAAAGTCAACCAGGTTTAAAAGGCATGATCTGCCCTTGACAAAGCCAAACTGGGTCGGATCCAAAGTCTGCAAGTCTCCTATGTCTTTATTTATGAGTTCCATTATGATCCTCTCCATGGCTTTGCAGATCAAGCTTGTCAAGCTGATGGGACAGTAATTTCCCGGGTTGGTGGAGGCACCGCCTTTGTGAAGTGGGACCACAGTTGCCGTACGCCACTCCTTAGGCACATATCCTGAGGTGAGGCTAAGACTAAACAGCTGCCCTAACTGTGGGTTTAATTCCTCATTGAGTTCATGGAGCACACATCCGGGGACAACATCTGGTCCCATGGATGCTGTGTTTTTTGCCTTGGAGAGAGCAGTTCTCACCTGAGCGTTAGAAATGTTTGGGGGGCTATAATTCTCTGGTATAGATATCTCACCTTTTGGGGGGGAGGGGGTGGAGAAGTTTGCACTGAACCTGTCAGCCAGTATGTTGGCAATGTCTGTAGGTTCAGTAATTTTTACATCATTTTGAACTAATTCTGAGCATATCTGGGAGTTTCCTCCCAGGTTTCTAACATAGCTAAAGAAGGCCTTATGATTGTCCTTTGAGCCCTTAGCGACTTTTCTCTCAAAATTTGCCTTGGGTGATTTTATGAGAGATATTAGTTTTTTACTTATAATGATCAAGGGTGTTTTCCCTTTTAAGGATTTTGCTCTATCTTGTAGTAGCTTCCTCCTTTTGTTGTAGAGCTTGTTTATGGCTGGGGTCCACCAAACTGGACACTTGCCTTTGGTACAAAGAGTCTTTGTTTTGTTTGGGATTGCCTGATCCATGCAGTCCTGTAGGTGCTGGTAGAAGGCATTTGTAAGTGATTCAGCGGCTTGAGTAATGGTTTCCAGTCTCGGGGGCCTTAAAAGAGACCACACTAGCCTTTAGAAGTGTGAAGTCAGCTTTTGAGAAGTTCTTCACTGTGGTCTTTTTTATCTCAGGTGGGGGTGGGATGTGGACTTCCAGTGAGATTAGTTTATGGTCTGATCTCACCAGTGAAGGGTATACCTACGGTGTTGAACATTGTGACCCCATGTTCGTGATGATGCGATCTAGTATGTTATCTCCTCTTGTGGGGATGGTGACTAGTTGTTCCATGGCATTTGAGTTTATGAACTCTAGGAACCTTTGGGTTAGAGTGTTGGGGCTTGAGTAGTGATCCCAGTCTATATTCGGGTAGTTGAAATCACCTAGTATGATGGTGTTTGGAGATACATTTATCCCCTCCAGTGTTTTCAGGAAAGCTATGTGAGGTTCCTGAGATTGAGAGGGTGGCCTGTAACATGCTACAAATTGCAGAGCAGTCTTGCCTATGGTTAATTGCACCTGGATGGTCTCCGATGCATCGTGCGTTTCCACCAACCTTGAGGTGTGGGCGTTCTTGATGAATATAGACACCCCCCCTCCTTTCTTGGTGTTGTCCGGATTTTGGGGCTGGAACGCATGATAGTGCCGGGGTGCTCTCGGGAGCCTTGAACCAAGTTTCAGTCACAGCACAGACATCGATGTTCTCCATACTGAGAAGGGCCTCGAGTGCGTGCATCTTGAGGTTGAGACTTCTGGCATTGAGCAGCATTACCCTTAGTTTTTCCTTTTTGTGTTCTAGGGTGGTAGGTTTAGAATTTGAGCCTTGCCTAAAAAAGGCACTATGGGGGTGGCAAGAGCCTTTGCCAATATCCGGAAGCCCAGGGGTGACAGGTGCAAGCCGTCCCTTGACAGCGTGGCTTGTCCAGCATGTCATCCCAGGCAGACAGACATTGGATCCCCTTTGAATGACACCAGAGTTTAAGCCAATTATTAAAGCTGATCATCTTGTCACTGTATTGTGGCATCATTCTTGGTGAAGGTAGGATATTGCTCAAGGTCAGGGTCATACCTGCCTGGGCTACATAATCAGAGAGCTCCTCTATGTCTCTTTTCATGTAGTCCAAGGAGGTATGTCTCAGGTCATTCACACCAGCGTGGACAATGAGAGAGTCGTATTTGTACCTGCTGTTGAGAGACCTGAGTGCTTGCATTATGTGGCAGATTCTAGCGCCCAACAGGCAGCTTACTGTGACCTTTTCCTTGTTCAATCTGGTGAGCAGGACGTCAGTGTGTCTGACTATGGAGTCACCAATGACGAGTGTGTCTGGCATTGTGTTTGGCCTTAAGGGCTGTGACTGCTTGGCACACTGACTATGTGGTCTATGTGTCGCATGTGTTGTGTCCTGAGGTGGCAGTTGTTTGGGTGTCTGCTTTGGTGGCCTCTGCTGTTTTGGTAGATTTTTGATCAGAGCCTCCGAATATGTCTTTGTGCATTTATGTGTATGATTTGAAGTTGTGATAGTACTATGTGAGACTGGGTTTGTGGTGTGTGTGGTTACCTTCTCCTCCTGTCTGGTCTTACCAGTCCTATGTTGAGAGAGCTCAGCCTCCAGTTTGGCTATACAGTTGCATCTCTCACATGTATTTGTGTTTTGTGGGAGAAGGAGAGGGTTGTCCGTGTACATGAGACAATTGTAACATTGCCTCAATATTCCCAGATTCACCAGCTGAGCAGGAGAGGACACTAGCAACTGATCCCTCGACATACTAGAAGGAATAGACAAGGACTTTAAAAGACTCCGGGTGATGTGGGTGATCGAAAGGGGTTTTTGGCTGGTGGGGTACTATGTATAATAAAGTGCTATATCAAGTAAAAAAGTACTTTAGGAGCAAGTGCTAGGCTTTACAGATAGAGAATATTCTACTTAGGAATCAAGTAGAGCTGAGCTTTTTAGATATAGAATACGCTGGTTAGATCAGCAGTACAGTTCAAGGAAGGCTGTTTTAAGGGAAAATTTGAAGAGTGGACTTTAGGTAACCCGAATAGTTTAACCTTGATTAACCGCCGCTGCTCTTGTGTGCTCCTGTGGCAACTCCGCGCTAAATCGTGCTAAAGCGTGCTTTATAGCAGGGGGCTGGAAAAAACAGGAAATGACCCAAAATGGCCAATGAATTACCAGCTACTGTCTCTAACCACTCCTCTGAGGACAAACAGGCAGCTCAGTACTCCCCACTCTCACTGGTGAGTAACAGCAACGGCTGTGCATATGCAATAAATTCAGTGGTACATTTGGACACTCACAACCCTGAGAAAGGGGTGAGGACAACAATAGTATGTTGTGATGCCAATTAGAAATGTTTACATGTGTCCAGTGGACACGTGTGCGAAATGGACAGCTATGTATGGGGTGTGCTTTTTTTGCGGGAACAGATTGCCCTTCTTTTCTTTTATTTTAGGTGAGAGTGGGATGTTGGGGAAGGACAGTAGGTATGATCAGGGAGTATAGGTTGAGTAGGATGACAGACAAGACAAACAAGAAGCATACAGGGGCGGTATATGACACATGTGGGGGAACATCTTGGATGGGGAGGGGTGTTTGGAAGTCGCAAGCCCATGAGCCCACAAATGGATACAGTGGGACTGAGATCCCCACCCATGGGCAGTCACCACTGCACCTTCACAGCCCAGAAGGTGGCTATGCTGGGGGCTGTGTAGGAGGGGCAGGCTCACCCTCTAGTTGCACCACTTGGCCCTCAAGCTGACATAGGTGGTCTCGAATCTCCCTGTCGAGCTCCCTGTGCACCGCTGCCTGGACCGTACCATGGGTGACAGGTTCCTGTCCACTCCCAGGGGGGGCCAAGCCCCGTCCCTGTGGCGGTTCCACCTGAAGGTGGTGCAGGACCAACAGATGAGGAGGTCCCAGGCTGGGCCCCAGATGTGCTGGTGCCCGGTGCCATGGCCAGCTGAGGTGGGACAGGTGGGTCCGCTAGGACCAGCATTCCCATACGAGCTATGTTGTAGCATGTTTAAGGTGGATATGGGTTAGTTATAGTCAACAGAATTCATGATTAGTTATAACAGCATGCATAGGTATTCCCATTACCCAGGGCACCAGATATAGCATAGTTGCAAAGCAGGCAGAACACATGCATATAT
Source organism: Protopterus annectens (assembly GCF_019279795.1). NCBI lineage: Eukaryota > Metazoa > Chordata > Ceratodontiformes > Protopteridae > Protopterus > Protopterus annectens. The sequence goes on along the minus strand of NC_056725.1, from coordinate 1,946,956,821 downwards.
GGGTAAACAGTGGCCATTACAACAACATGCAAGTTTCACTGATGGCAACAGGACACCAATATGGGAATATTTTAACATGGCACATGCATAGAAACAGATGTGAATATTTATAAACCAATAGGACATATGTCCCAACAAAGGTTAGGAGTGTAGACATACCAAATGAGTTGTGTAAATCGGTTATTTTTGCACATATGGTAGGGGTGAGAGAGAGAGTTCAATTAACAACTAATAAATCCTTGTAGTTTTCACAACATTCGTAGTCACTGCAGTGGCCTGTCCCTTACATGTATTATTACACTATCCGATGGCGTTATATTGTACAATGGTATGTTTGTAGATTAGTATGTACGGGACCTGTGTCTTATGTACAGGCTTGACAAGATGCAGGTGTTAATGCAACATGTTTTGAGACTGCTGACTGCTGTCATACACTTTGGGTGAGATGATGGGATGACAGGTATGTTTGCATGTACATTCTCTGACTATGTACAAGTCTGACTATCAGTTATATGTCATTTACAGCTGCCTACATTTCTTGGATCATCACACTAATTTGTCAGGGGAACAGGGCAAAAGGCAGGTGATGTGAGCCATTTATCAGGACATACTGAGCAGATTGCAACAGTTGAGGGGTATGAATATGCATACCACTTTCTATTTGAGCATTCTAGCATAATCTGTACAGTTGTTAAGTGTATATATGCATATGGCTTTCTCACTGAACATTCTAACAAACTGTGTGCAGTTGTGTGGAATGATTATGCATACAACTCACTGGCGCTCCTGGGATCCAAAGCCCTGCTGTGTGTGACAAAAGCATTACAGTTTAAATCACTGTACACTATGCTATCAGGCAGTTGTTGTGAGGCTTTCCAATGTATTTAGTCTAATATGACTGATCTGTTTGCACTTCTGACATTGTTATACAGCACTTCATACACATTTTATCTGCATACCACAGTGTGGGTAGCACTGCTTACTACAACAGTACTATTTAATAACTGCAACTGTGCAACAACATATGACTGCAGAGTAAACAGAAGCAATGCAGGGGTTACACCTTTATTTGCAGCATATTACATAATTCTGTATACTGGTACAACACTTTGAGGCTCTTAAATTTATTTGTTATGACAGTACATGCAGGCTATTTACTAACCTGCCTCACAATGCATCCTTTGTAGCCTAGCATCATAGGCTTGCTGGTTCACAGCACACTCATCTGCAGCTGTCAGAGAAGTACAGTGATATTTAGCCATACCTATCCATAGTATACACAAGCTAGGTAATTATTAACTATGTAGTGGAAGGAGTACTTACTCAGTTATGGAGCATTCTTCATCTGCCTTGCTGCCTGGATCCACTGTTCCAGGACATCCCCCCTCCACCACTTCAGGTCTGCATGATGGTGCCTGACCTGCTCACCAGTCCGGGGGATACCTGTGGCGCTAGTGAGGTCACGGGTGAGACTATCCCAGGCCTCCGTTTTGTACTGTGAGCCTTGGTACTGGCCCTCCAGTAGTCCCCTGTCATGGTGCTTTACCAGGTGCCATACCATGAATTTGGACTCCTGGATGTCCCAGGGCTGCGATCTAAAGTGAGTGCCTTCTTCCACTACAGCCATTCTGCCTGCAGGGAGATGCTACAACCAGTTATGAGTCGTATTCACACCTCTTTGGTTTAAGTAGGGACGGATTCCTGCACTTTTCCATAATTGTCCGGTTTCAAAAAGGTTAAGCTATGGGCACACCTGCTTACTTCAGGTTGACACTGCTTAAATAGGTGTATCTGTGGGCATATTGTATTGGCTTCCCTACACATTGAACAAACTGAGAGCAACTTCTGTGACCTGAAAAAAACTCTTAACAAGCCAAATAGTCAGCGACTGATAGAAAATGAAAGTAGCCACAAAGCCAGATGATTTTTAGCGCTTTCTTCCACTTTATTATTGTCGTGAACTTCCTCAGAAAAACGTTTTTTCTGAGGAAGTTCACAACAATAATAAAGTGGAAGAAAGAGCTAAAAATCATCTGGCTTTGTGGCTACTTTCATTTTCTATCAGTCGCTGACTATTTGGCTTTCCCTACACATTGCTTACAATTACTTAGTTGGGCTGTGCTGCAGTTAGCATTGCTTATTGGTTATCTAGCGTTTTATTTTCCTTTTGTCAACGATGTCTTATTCATTACAGGTTATATATGTGTCTGGTATCCGTCATTCATGTGTACATACTGAATGCAGTCCTGGGGACTTCATATCTTTATTACAGTGATACCTCAAATTTATGTTTACTTCAGTACTCCAATTCACATATTTATGTTCTGTGGCAAGTTATAGCACATTACACTGTGCATAGATTCAGTTCACATATTTGATTTGATTTCCCTGTTGTGAGGATTAGTTTGCTGATACCTCCTTTCTATATATTGCTATTATGGCGTAGTGGTTTACTACTATGACTGTGATGAACAGGGTCCTGAGTTCTAGCCTTGCAGAGGCTGGATATTTTGTTGCTGGCCAGAACACGAGCTGTTGAGTACAGAGTGATTAAGGCACTTTAAAGCAGTTGTGAGCAGGTGTGCATGGGTTTGCACAGAGCTAAGCAATGCTAACCTCCGGTTACAGTTTCTTACACTCAGTTAGCCTCTGCATTGCTTCAGCAGTGTGTTACTTGCATACCGGCACCCAAACAGGCTTACACCCAGTTGCTCCTGCACTTGCAAATGCACTGCAGTTGGTATTTGTATCTGACACTCACACCCCTGGGCGGGGGTGACGACTATGATAATACCTTCTGATGCCTATTACATTGGCTTACATGCCTACAGTGGGGTGTTGCGACCATGTGTTCATAGGTGTTGTGTAGTGGGTTATGCAATGACACATATGGTCATACCGTAGTTAGCCATTTAAACTGGACTGTGCTGCAGTGGGACCCATATCAGGAATGGCTGCCCATTAGGTGTAAACATGCCAGTCGACTGTACAGAATCCGCGGACTGTCCAGAGTTTGCTTTATACTATTGGTGTGTTCCTCTTACAATCTATACCTGTCTGGCAAATACCTGGGAAATGACACCATTAAATACAGACAAGTAATTGGGTTTAGGACCCCACATCCTTCAGCGGAGTCCTGCTAATGCATACCTATTATTCTATCAGCTTTCTAAGGCTGAAAGTGGAATATGTGCTTTCTGTCCCTATCAGAACTCTCAAACAAGTGGGGACGAATTTCAACTGAATCAGGGACAAGATAAGAAAAACTCATGGACAATCAGGGACACTTTTAAAATATTAGTGCTATTAACCTGAAACATTGACAGAATCAGAGCATGTGAATTACTACACATTTTCTGAAGTAAAACATGTTTCTAACTCTTAATTATTGTCATTATTCCATAAGTGTAACTCACCACCTTTCCTCCAAAAGTCACTAGTTTTAGGAGGGATTAAGAGGGCAGAGTGAAAATTCGAGTCAAAATCATGGACAGTTGAGAGGTATGGTCCCTATTTGTTCACTTGATGGTTTATATCCTGTCCAGTGGATTTGCTCTTAGGGGTTGAGAGGTATGGGTGTAAGCTCTGCCCATTTCAGAATATTACTTACATCCCTGGGACGGTCCTAATACAACTGTGCCAGTCAACATCTGCACACCTAGGCCCATAATAGCTTACCCATAGTTCACCCACCTTCCTCTCCTCTACAGCACTCATCCTTACTGTGGGTGCAGGTGGAGTCTATCCACACCACTACACACTGCCCACTCTCCATGTGTCAGGACCCATGTCGTACATTGTGTTGACCTATGGGTTATCAGGCTTGCACAACCTACTGGTCCATGTACATCTACAGCCTGGTTTGATGACTCATGACAGGAACTGACTCCAATGATCAGTAATTTTTGGGGTGTCCCACAAGGGACATCGATGTCTTTGTTTCAAGATTAGACCTGGCAGGTCTCTCCCACTGGTAGTATCCTGCCTGTGGTCTGGGAAGCAGTGGTGTGTTTATTTTTATTGTGTGTCTGTATGTTTCACTGGTCTAGCTGGGGGGGGGGGGTTGATGCTATGTGCTACACGTTTGTTGATTGGACCCCTCACCCCCATATGCACAGCCTGTGAACATATGTAATTCTTAACTGCTGTATCATATCCTAGCTATATACATGTGTATATTTACACACACACACACACACACACACACACATATATCTATATATATATATATATATATATATATATATATATATATATATATATATATATATATATATATATATATATATATATATATATATATATATATATATATATATATATATATATATATATATATATTACTATATACAGATATATCTGTATATGTATGCATACATGTATATATTTATATACTGCTGTCTATATATATCTAAGCATATGGGTGTATGGGTGTCTGCATATGTATATATCTATATGTGGGTATGTATATGTATTCTGTCTGTGTATGTATATATTTGTAATATGGAGAGGGAGAGGTATATCTCCTTGTAGTTATGGGTAGATATACCCACACATACCTCTACATATATACATCTACATCTGGTTATTCCATTCCTTGCCATGTAGATTACATTTTGCTGCAGTGGGACTCGTAGTGGGTGTGGCTGCTCGTTAGGTGATGCCTCTGCCCAATGAACACTTTTGCTTACATCCCTGGGGCTGTCCATATAGACCCACATCAGCCATCAACTGCACACCTAGACCCATAACTAGCTACCCATAGTTCCCCCACCCATACCTCCTCTACAGCACCCATCTTTACTCTGGGTGCTGGTCGGGTTTGAACACACCACTACATGCTGCCCACTCTCCACTTCACAGGACCCATGTCATACGTTGTCTCGACCCATGGGTCATCAGGCTTTCCCACCCTTGTATTCCAGGTATGTACACACCCTGGCCAAAACAGTCGGTGTATCACCTTCCTTTGGTTATATGTCAATTTTTGGGGCATCCTGCAAGGGACGCTCCTGTGTGTGTTCCAAGATTAGATTTCATGGGTGCATTGTGAACTCCCCCTTCAGTTGTATCCTGCTCGTGGTCTGGGGAGCAGTGGACTATTTACATTGTTTGTGGGTTTGTGTGTATGTTTCCTCTGTCTGGCTGAGGGGGGGGGGTCATGCTACGTGTTACATATTTCTTGCTTAGGCCCCTCACTTTCATTGGCATAGCCTGTGAACATATGTCATTCTTGTGTGCTGTTTCCTATCAAAGCTGTATATCTGTGTATATCTACTCACACACACACACACACACACACACACACACACACACACACACACACACACACACACACACATATATACATATATATATATATATATATATATATATATATATATATATATATATATATATCAAAACAAAGAGTTAGAAGGTCACACTGAAAAACCAATGAGAAAAAAACTAAATGAAAACTCCAGCCAAGCTAGAACTTCCAAAGAGTGACCTCCCAAATCTCCTGTAACAGGGGCCCACAGGATATATGCAAATGACCCTTATGAACATCAGGTGTTTCAGCTATACAGCGATTCTGATTGCCCATGACTTTTACATTTGAAGTCATATCTATCTATATATATATATATATATATATATATATATATATATATATATATATATATAGATAGGTGTGTGTGTGTGTGTGTGTGTGTGTGTGTGTGTGTGTGTGTAAATATATATATATATATATATATATATATATATATATATATATATATATATTTATATGTCTGTAGGGCAATGCATACCCCCGCTCAAATGCACTTAAACATGCATACTGGTGCTTATTTATGTTTAAACCTGCTTAATATTGCTTTATTCATTATGACACTGACACTTCACTCCAGTTCACTTTTAATCATTATTATGCAGGTTATACAGCAGACAGATGTCGAAATATGTTCATATACAGATTACCAATGGAAAATGGTAAGTGCTGCAGTGGGATTCTGAACGGGAATGTCTGTTCATTAGGCGGATGCTCTAACCACTGCACCATTGCTGTGCTGCTTCATTTGCATATATACCCATGACTCCTAGTTCCCCAAACACCCACCCCAACACTACACTAACATAGCAGTCATCCATTCTCCAGTTGGATACACGGTGTATCCACACCACTACACATTGGCCACTCCCTACTCCTGTAGACCCATACCATGGGTTGACTCACTCCACGTATCCTCAGACATCCCAAACTTTTAGTCCACAAACATTGGTGAAATGAGAGACCAATAGGACACTATTCACAATTTTTGAGTTGTCCCACCTGGGACACATGTCTTTATTTAAAGATTAGACTCTATACTTCATTACATCATTACTCCCGTTAACATGACACTGCAATAAATTAATAACTATGACTATGTGGTAACACACGTTACACATGAGAGCTAATAATGTATGAGTTCAGTGAAATTATTTTACAAATAGGACCAGTTTAGTGACTGGCATTGCTGTCACAGTAATAATTCAATGTGTGAGAATGTCCTCACATTTGATTTTTTGAGAACAGCACTGACTTCGGACATTGTACACACTTCTGCGTTTTAGCAGTTTTGTCCCTTCCCTCTTATGCACAGCCTATTATTCTATCTACTGTCGAGGTTTGTAGGGGCACTTTCCTGTTATTTATGTCTGCAAATGGAATGAATGTGTTACAGAGAATGTACTTCTACATATAGTTGTATGCATGTGTGTATATGCATATATACTTATAATGAACTTGCTGACCTCCATGAGGTGGTCCAATTAGAGCCAGGCCATCCAACCCTGACACGCCTGGATCCATAATTTCATACCTATAGTTACTCCACGCCACCAGAGCTCGACATACATGCAAACTATCCATTTTCCTGTTGCTATCACAGCCATGACACACCTCCACACATTGCCCTCTCCCCAGCATTAGGGGCCCTACACATATGTTGTCCCAACCCATGTATTATCAAGCTCTCCCACCATTTAGTCCTTGAGCATACCTGCCCTTGCTTGTGTAATGGTCGGAGGTCCAACCATCCTAGCAATTTGTGGGTAGTCCCACCAGGGACTACCCTGTGATTGTTTGTAAAGTAGACTTAGCAGATCGGCAATGTTACTCCCACTGGTAGTATCCTGCCTGTGGTGTGAGTAGTAGTGCTCTGCTCAGCCCTGCCTAGCTTGGTATGACATACACTGGCAGCACTAAATAATACTGGAGTTCCTGTTGATTCCCTTCTCATTTTTTTTGTATGCTTTATTGTTACGACATTCATTCTTCATATATATATATATATATATATATATATATATATATATATATATTTACATATATATATATATATATATATATATATATATATATATATATATATATATTATACATCTGTACATACACATGCACATACATCTACTTAATTATATACATTTCCTATGCTGGGCACTTCTTACATCCATGCAAGTGCACTCAGGCTTGCTTACTGGTACTTATATATGTTTACCACTGCTTATTTGTGCTTACACCTGCTTACTAGTGCCTTATTCATTATGACACTACCAGTTTGATTGAATGACATTAGTTAAACATTTCATGTGGTACTCCAGTTCACATTTACATGTTATTATGTAGGTTATACAGCAAAATGACATTCCACATGGAAAATGATATGTGCTATAGTTGGGCTCGAGCCGTGCATGCTTGTCCATTAGGCAGATGCTCTAACCACTACACTATTGATGTTAACATTGATTCTGCATGTTTTTCTCTATTTGGATGATTTTTATGTGTAAGCTACGCTAAGCAGTGGGCAGCGACGTGCAAACATGCTGCACTTCGCTTATACTTTCGATATTGAAGCAATACAAATGTAAAATAGAGACACGGGGAATCTAATTGTGAAGGTTCTAGGGACGGGGCTCAACATTCTGCTACATGCTTGTGTGTTTACTACTTTGATTTTATTTCAGTGTTCGTGGACACTCTTATATGCTTAGCATACATTTCAGTATCCACGAACACTGAATTAATTGCTTACTATTAAAGGCGGGTTCTAATAGTAAGCATAGTAAGTTGTGCAACTGTGGGGGCATGTTTCCTCCGTAGAGCACTTAAACACACTGCCCCGCACTCGCACACATTTCCAGTGCACATCGAGGGTGCAGCAGCACGCCCTCATAAATATTCATATGGAGCTGCTGCACCATCTGTAATGAGGACGCTCGGCGCAAGGCTAAAACCGTCCTTGCGCTGAGCTTCATGAATTTCGGGGATGGTTAAGTGTTCACATGCAGCACTAAGAGAAAGGTGTGATAGTCTGCAGAGACCCTATTTGTTAACTAATATGAAATTTCAGAATTCTGTACACATGTTACTAATAAAAATGTATAAAAACTGTATGCTTTTGCTGCTCGGTGAGACTGATTTGAAAACTTTGTGAAGGCAGTCTCCCAGTGACATGTCGTTGAACTGAATAAAAGTGACAATGTTTTACACATCCTGAAGACTAATTCTTGAGTCTAGACAAACTGGTAAATCAATGTTATTTATATATATTTTAACTGCACTATAACAGTTTCATGGGCCTTTGTCCAGATTCATGATGATTCCAAGCTGAGAGGTATGTTAAGCATGCTTTAATATTACCACTTCCAAAGTTCCCACACATCCTAGGGACTCCACAAATTATCATCCTATTGTCAATCTGTGTACCTCACTTAGATTCTAAATAAAATTGGCTAAGTGCACTCTTTAGAATGCATTATGAAGTATGATGTTTTTACTGATCATCACCATGGTTTCTGTCCCAAAACTAGCACCCCAACAGCCCTATGTACAATTATAGAGGACATATATTCTAATGTGGATGATGGCCTAATTACAGGCAGAACCTTCTTAGAAATTAATAGAACATTTGCCACTGTTGATCACATGCTCATCCTAAAAGACCTAGCCTCTTGCGGTTTCTCTCCTGATGTTACTCTCTGATTTAAAAACTATCTGAAAGACAGAAGTTTTACAATACTTGGCTCATATCACTTTCCTGAATGAAGTGCATTTTCAAGTGAAGTTCTCACCGGGTCTATTTAGGGGCCTCTTGTATTCTCACTATTTATAAATGATATTCCCCTGGGATATCTGCATGCTGAACAGCACACTTTTGTGAACAATTTTGCTATTAATGATTGAAAAAAACAAGGCACCGAACCAACATGGCCAAAGTTAAACTTGTTATAAAATAACTTTTATTATAAAAAGTAAGCTCTTTCAAGATCAGACAATCACTTCAGACTAACCATGAAAGTGCTTACTGTTTCTATAACAAATTTAACTTTGGCCGTGCTGGTACAGTACCTTGTTTTTTTCACTTTTAAATATGTTGATTTGGACTTGGAGCCGAACCCTTGTCCTGAACCTGCTTTTGTTTATTTGTGGACTAATTTTGCTATTAATAGACTAGGAAAAACCCAAAGGCCAATCTTGAATCCTTTACAAAGAACTGACTGGCTACAATTTAACAGTGAATACTGTTAAAGGTACAGTTACGCTGTTTGGAACTGCTCAGACTGAAAGGCACTCAAGCCCTGAGGACCACAACTCCCTGCTCTACACCTCCTCTGTGGACCACTATTTAAAGGTGTCATTGAATTGTGCTGAATCAGATATGTTTCCTTACTACAAACCTTAAGGCAGCAGAGTTCTGATTCAATTAAAACGTTCTTACTATTTTTCCAATCTTTTAACCTCTGAGGCCAGGAATTTTATTGCCATTAATGTCTTTATACCTAGACTTGAATATGAGCTACCCAAAGCTTGCATGCTTTCAGCTACAAGCATTAATTGTTTATAAGTTGCATAAACTGAAATCCTTGACCCCCCAATAGAGAATATTTTTACACTACTGCCTATAAGGTCATTTGGTTAACATATAAACTCATCAACACCATAGAATGTCCACCACTGTACCACAAATTACTCTACCAGGAACAGTCCCACAGCCTTAGAATCTCCAGTCACTTGTAACTGATAAGGCTTCCTTTCAAGCTAAATAGCACCAAAAAAGCTTCCAACAAGCTCACCTCTTCAAACTGGAACAATAAACCCAACAAAAAAAAAACCTGAAACCCCAGCTAACCTAGAATGTTCAGGAAATACTGTAAGGCTAACATCTTAGTATTAAATGATATCCTGGCAAAATTACAAGCCCACATAAACTCTGAGAACAGTGATACCTATGCAGAACTGTTCACAGAAATCCTATCCATGTGTGTTAATAGCTGCATAGATGCAGCTGTACCCACAAGGAAAAATGCAGAACTAACTCAAAAACGAGTCACCCTGGTGGAATCACATAATCAATAGGCTGTATAATAAAAGGAACAAAATCATGGCAAAAAATAGGAGGCATACAACCCAGCAGGAGGAAAGCACTCTCATCAAACTAAACAAACAGCTAGCAGGACAAATAACATCTACCAAAGCCATATTTGAGGGAAATTTGGCATCCCATGCTAAGGACAGTCACAAGGCATTCTTTAGCTATGTGTGTAACTTTAAAGGCAATAGACAATTGTGTGCAGAGCTCATTGTTAATGGAGCCACCTATACTGTGACAGAAGTTACAGCAAACCTACTAACCAACAAATTCAGCAGAAACTATACTCCTCTCTTCCCTTCGACCTCCCCTCAACATATACCATTAAGTATAATTCCCCCTACTGTCACTGGGAACAGATCCTCAATGTTCTCTCTAAGACCAAAAATACAGCACCAATGGGCTCAGGTAATATGCCAGGATACTGTCTAAATAGCATGAAATATGACCTATCAGGACCTCTGGAATTGCTATTTAACTGTAGCTTCCAAACATGCTTTGCGCCTCATGAATGGAGCACAGCAACTGTCATTCCTCTGCACAAAGGTGGGCCATCTATAGACTCTGGAAACTACAGTCTCGTATAAAAAGCCATGAAAAAAATTATCATGGAAATGATCAATAATCACACAGGAAACCTCCAAACACTTGAACCAACCCAGTTTGGTTTCATCAATGGCAGGATGTGCCTGCTCAACCTGATAGACTTCTTTAAGTTCTTTAACCCCCCCCCCAAAGGACCAATCACAATACCGGAGGAATACCAGACACCCAGCATTACTGCAGCACAGGTTAAAGTTGCATTGTCCAAGGCCAAGGATACAGCTTCCATGGGACCTGACAATGTCCCTGGATGTGTTCTACATGAACTACAAAGTGAACTGGCACCACATCTGTGTGCCCTGTTCACTCACATCCTCTCCTCAGGCTTTGTCCCTACTGAATGGCACACTGCTACAGTCTTGCTTCTCCATAAAGGGGGAGGGACTACAGACCCTGCCAGTTATCATCCCATTAGCCTGACAAGTCTGATATGTAAGTCTAGGGAGCACATCATCATGAACCTAATTAACAAGGATATAGGGAATCTCCAGACTCTAGATCACATGAAATTTGGTTTTGTGAAAGGTAGATCATGCCTGCTCAACTGATTGACTTCTTTGAGTCAGTCACCAGAGCTGTGGATAAGGGCAAGGCAGTTCACACAGCTTACCTTGATCTGGCCAAGGCCTTTGATACCATTCCCCACTCAGGAATTATTGATAAACTCACCAAACTAGACATCAACCCCTATATCATAGGTGGGTTGCAAATTGGATCACAGCTAGAACCCACAGTGTGAAAGTAGTGGACTCCAAGTCAGACTGCCAACCAATCACGAGTGGAGTCCCACAGGGATCGGTCCTGGGTCCTCTCCTGTTTAGCATCTACTTCTCAGAAGTCCAGACCAACACGGAAGGACTCTGGCTGACCAAGTTCACAGATGACTGCAAGCTGGGAGCCATTTAATAACTCCCCAAGTGATGTAGACATCCTACAGAAAGGTCTCACTGAGACCAATGACTAGTGTTGAAATCATGGCCTTAAGCTTAATTCCAAAAATGTGTCATCATTCCCTTTGGGAAAAACTCAGTTCCCACTAATTACCACATCAATGGGAGCCCACTGAACACTGAAGGCGTTATAAGAGATCTGGGAACACAGGTTGACAGCAACCTCTCCTTCGACCACCACATTGCCACTGTGGTCAGAAAGTCCTTCTATATGGCACATCTCATTACCAAGGCTTTTGCATCAAAGAAGAATGAGATCATCATCTGTCTCTACTCTTCCCTCATTAGGCCAATTGTTGAGTATAATGCTCCATTTGTCATGAACCTCACTAGACACGTGCAACAGCTGGAAAGGCCACAAAAGTACCTCACGAAGAGGATCCTAGGCCTTAAACACATGTCCTACGCAGACAGACTAAAAAAAACTCCAGCTATTCTCTGTCTCATATTGCCTACTAAGAGGCAACCTCTACTTGACTTACAAAGCCAGGTTTGACCCAGCTCTGTTAGAAATGTTACATCTAAAGAAATTCAAATCTCTCTGCACCACACACTCCAGGTGACCTCAACCTCATTATCACAATCAACAGAACATGCTGGAGGGACTGGAATAGACCTACATACATGTCAAGCAGAGCACCTCATTGGCCCTCTTCAAGAAAAGTCTTGATGCGTGGATGGGAAATAGAAAGTTCACCCTGGAGATCACTGCAGTGGCTCTACTTGATAGATAGAGGCACTGGGAACTACCATCAGGTGGCATGATGCCAGGGAACATCTATGGACTAGGCTTGTAATGCCTCCAGGGCCATTAACCTAGTACACACCTATGAACCTATGAAGAAGATCACCAAAGCAATGCATGGGGGCAAAGCAGTTCATATTACCTACCTTGAATTGTCCAAGGCATTTGACACAATACCTTATTCAGGAATTGTTGACAAACTCAACAGGTTAGGTAAAAAACCCTTGTGTCACCCAGTGGATAGCCAGCTGGCTCACAGACAGGATCAAGGAAGTCATAACTAGTGAGTCCACCTCTACAAAGAGACCACTCACAAGTGGAGTCCCTTTGAGATCCGTCCTGGTACCGCTCCTTTTTGGCATTTACTTCTCTGAAGTCAATGCCAGTGTGAAGGGCCTCTGGCTGACTAAATTTGTAGAAGACTGAAAATTAGGAGCAGTCATAGAATTCACCAATACTATACTCCAAAAACAAACATCCAAAGACAAACAAAGCTGTATGGAACATGGCTGGATTGTAGAAATATAAATAAACTTTAATAAAAAAAAGGTTAGTGCTTTCACATCAGACTGGCTACTTAGTATTTGAAAGATGTTCTTAAACAGCTACAATGTTACTTGCTTGCAATGGTCTGATGAAGCATCTATATCTGATGTGAAAGCACCAACATTTTTTAGATTTGTGGACAATGAAGTACTTTCATTTCTTTTTTTTTCTGTTGTTAGTTTTTAAAGTTTGCAGTATTTTATTAAAGTGTATTTATATTTTTATGATCCAGCCATATTCTGTACAGCTTAGTTTGAGTATCATTAATGTCTCAAGAAGGTATATGTTTTTTTGTTTTCTGGTATCATATGTCTTCTGGATATTAGACAGCTAAAGGACTTTCAGGAACTGCAGTTTGAATATAACTGGGGACAGAAGATATTTTGGTCTTATGGTAGCAGGTTATGCTGTAGTATTACAGTACTTTATAAACCTTGCTTTCTAGTGTTAAGACCTTAGTAGACCCAGGTAGGTCAGTGGCTTGTAGCTTTCAGAAAGGTGATGATTTTATTTGTCTAAGTTGAATTTATGCTTCTACAGGCTTATCAGATAGGGAAGAATTCTTTTATAAACTAAAATCCTATGTTCTCTTCAATATCCAAGTTATTCTTATTGAGGACTTTGTCATTTTCACAATATTGTGGACAGATTAAAATTAGATATTATGTTTCTGAAGGAAGTGTTTAAGTAATGCCAACTACAGCTGAATCCATTTAAAGAGCATACATGTTATAGGGGGTAAGATAAAGACTGAAACTGATCTTTTTTGCATATATTAATGATATTATTTTCATGATTTTGATTTGTTGTGGTTGTCATTTACTGATCATACTGCATTGTTTTTCTGTCAGTTTTGAAAATCACCTATTACTTTTGGGCAAGGGTATTATGAAGCAGAATGTCTGGCACTGGATACAAATGTTTGGAAGAAAGAGAAAAATATATTTTTTGGATCAACATATGGGTAATCTTCCTTTTTATGAATCCAAAACAGCATGGTTGCTTATGCTTAAAGAAAAATAGACATTTTAATTCATCACTGTTAGGTGCCATCTGTTATATTCTATGAACTTTGCATATTTAAATTTTAACTGTGTCTATGAGTGTGCAGTTTAAATGCAGACTGTTTCTGGAATATATAAAAGATTCTTAAATAATTAGAATTTTGATAGCATTAATAAAACACTATATTGACAAAGATTGTAATAAAAGGTAGCACGGAGGCATTTTCTCCTTTTTAGTGAAATACGTAAAAAGGAATGTTTGTATATTTCAAGCTTAAAATACTCAAAAGGGGATATTAAAAGTTGTTCCTCAGATGTGATAACGATTGCTGAACAAAATACAGAAGATGTCTATCAACCCTTTTAAATGTATCTTATTGGCTGGATGGTTTTCTCTTTATCAAATGCTGATTATGATTTCTTGGATAGAGCCATCACTTTAGAAAAACTGAATTTGGTATTACATAAAGTATCTAAAGAAGCTTTGCAAGTTTTAAGTAGTGTTTCATATACCTTTTACACGAATATGAATGTTTCTCAGAAATGCGTTTCTTTAATGTTTTCTGATGAGATTAATATTTGTGAAAATGTTATTTGCTTTATTTATAAGAAAGGTGATACAGATGATATTTCTAATCGGAGGCCATTGATACAGAGTAGCACTGATTATAAGATTTTTTGTAAAATTTTGGCAACCAGATTGTGTAAGATTATTTTACTTAGAAGGAGTTTATGGTATTCCAGGGAAGAATATTACAAATATTTTATTAATTTTTCCTGAAGCAATACACACTATTAATCACCATATATCATTTGCTATATCTTTGTCTTACACTGTACATGATGTGTATTGGCATATATTGAATAAATATCATATCAGCCAAAAATTATTAAACACACTGAAGACTATTTATGAGCAGTTGTGGATGAGACTGCAAGTTAATAGATCCTTTGGCAAATGGATATTAATGAACAAGGGTGTAAAGCAAGGTAGCCCTCTGACTGGCTTGTTATTTGGAATAGTCATGTCTATTTTATTTGATAATTGTACTGTATTATATTCAACAGCAAGATTACAATTAACATCTGATGTGTATGCTCCACTTTTCCTTTCTACACTGATGACTTAAGTATTTTTTGAAATCCCTTGACTGGACTTCTATTTTTTATATTATGCTGACTAATTTTTGTAATACTGTTGGATTATTTTTTTTTAATTTAAAGAAGTGTTTTGTTTAAGTTTACTATATACTAGATATGTTTCTTCCTATAAACCTTGACAATATTGTTATATCGGCTTTAATGTTTGGTAAAGATTTTGTTTTTTATGACTATTGCATTTCTTTTCAATTATGTAAATGGACAACACATAAATAATCCTATAGGAAAAATGTCTTTCTTTTACATTCCATGGTGTTGAGTAAATGAACTTATTTTGGGAGAATATTTCCATTTCGTAAAATTAAGGAGAATAAATTATTGGAATACTTATAGAATTTATATGGGGTAATAAGCTTAATTTTAGTAAGAGGCAATGTATTGTACTGTACCCTGGAAGATAGGGGCATAGTCCTTACACATCCTATGGTATAGTTAACATCAGTTCATTTACATTACATATTATATTACATTTCAAATGAAATAATGAGTGTTTGGGGGGATGCATTTGAAACATTTATATAGTGAATGGTGAAATTATTTCTTTTTTAGTAAATATAAAACAATATTCATCCTATTTTAAGAGAGTAAGAAACTAAGATTAAATGTCGGATGAATGATAAGAAGCAATCGTTACCACTTCATAAATTATGCTAGCATCAGCTTCTGGATATTTTCTATTTTGATTGTGCATGGAATCATTTGAGTATATCATGCAAGGTTTATCTTAGAGAAAGGCAGTTACAATTTAGACATGTTTTAGAAATGCAAGACTTTGTATGGTGTTTAATGTTAGGGAATTTACCTGTTAAAGGTTTAAAATGTTATCTCACAGATTGTATGATGTCTGAAAGGTTGAGGAAACTCTTGAACATGCCTTGATAGATTGTTTAAGAGTGGTCTAATATTGTGATATAGTTTTTCCACCTTTGCATTACAAAAATGTTGCGCATATAAATATGAATATATTATCATGTGGTTGATGTCACATACCTTCTAAATTTGATAAATATGAAAAAAATATTGTTATTGTTTTAGATTGCTAGATGTGACATTTTATTGTACAACAAATTAATGGATTGTGACCTTGTTCTGTAAAAACTCAGCTATTGCTTGCAGCTGACAGAATGGGGTACATGTTATAAAAAAGTATTTTTTCTTTTTTATTGAAGTTGCACTTTGCAGTCCATATTTTTGTTGTTCTGATTCCTTATGCTGATAACATGTAAACAACTCAATAAAGTTCTCCTATTTTTTGATAGATGCCATGGGATCTTTTACATCTACCTGAGATGCCACCAACTCAAGCAGATGGAACCTCAGTTTAATGTCTCATCTGAAGGACAATAAACTCAGGAGTGCAGCCTCCCTTTAATGCTGCACTGCATTGACAGCAATTCAATCACCTGGATTGGGAATAGAACCCATAGCCTTCTGGTCTTCCTTTATGAAATGTAAATATGCTACCTATTGAGCATGTTGTGATACTGGAATTTTAACTTTATTTACTTTTATAGTATATTCAGTATTTCTATTATCAATACTCCAATTACTTGCTACTTGAATTTAGCAATGTTCAACTTGAGTTTAACATTCTTAACTTAGTTTAGTTTAGTATGCAGTAACAGAATGTCAGTCTAGTATGTATGGTTATATTTATTACATGCATTTATTACCCCAGTGATGTATGGAATGTTATTTTAATTTCCTACACTAATCTGTGAGAATCTACTCCCTGACTTCAAAAGCTATGATATGTTGCTTTACTACATTATACTGAATTACTGTTTATGCATGGATTAGATTCATATTTTAAGTACCGTTTTTCTGAAAAATACTGAAACAGTTACTCAGAAAGAGAGTACTTTTCTGTTGATCAACTTCAGTATGCAATGTGAACTCTTCTTCTATGTGAACTGTTGATTAATTATTTTTCTGCCTCAATATTGCCATGTTTGGCCCAAGTCATATCTGAATAGAATCTTTCGAACAACCCAGTTAATGTATGTAAAATAAATAACAAAATGTAAATAAATAAACAGTACAACTGAAATCTGATACAGAGTTTACTCATATGTGGTTATAATAGAATGCATGCCTTTTCTGAAGGTCATTACAAATGAGGTTTTGAGCAAACCAGTTTGTTCAGAGCCACCTACAGTACTGACGGTTAAGGTTGAGGAGGGGAGAAGGGGATAGTAGGACTGGGATGTTTGTGGAAGGAAGTTAGAGTGATGGGTTAGAAGGGTTAATATTAGGAAGGGGAGGGTTGAGGAGGAAGTGAGGAAGGAGAGAGGAGGGGCTTAGGTGATCTTATGTATGTAATGGGGTAAGGGAACAAATTTTGGTGTGAACTAGCTACTGCAAGGATTATGTCCATTACAACCAGTAGGTACTTGTGGAACAGGTAGGCCTCGGGTTACTTTTTGTAGGTGTGGTAAAATTGGGTTAATAATTTTAACTTTTTTTGTTTGCTTGCTTTCAGTTCTCTAAGCATGGTTGTTGTGAGTTAGAAATGCTTGGTTTTCCAGTTCTAGTTGGAGGGTCATGAGTTGGGAATCTATTTTGTTCATCTGTAGGGAAACTTGGCATTGTTTGTGTGCTTTCCTGTGTACTCTGGCATGGCTTTTATCATTGATTTGGCCATTTGGTGTACTACATGGCAGTTTGGGCAATTCATTTCCCTGTTTGTAGTTAAATTCCCCTCTTTTGTTTAAAGGCTGGATCTTGGTTTTGGGTTCAGGCACCTAAGCAGGGTGACATTTCCCTGCGGTACATTTGGTTGGGGACATGACTGAAATGACATTCAGCTGCAGAGAAATATGCCTTTTTGTGAATTCCCTGTGGACAAAGAGAAGCACACACTGCTTTCCCAACAGCTTTAATAACTAGGTGCACTGAGGAGAAGAAATAATGAGTGTTGTGCTCAGTGTACAGCACATGCTTATGTAACTACAACATATAGAAGTGTGCTAAAGCATGGAGAATATCCTGCATGCTACTGTAGTCACAGTTATATTCCAGTATGCATTTTAGGTAATGTTCTTCAGATACTGTGAAAGGGGGTAGTTGTTCACACACACCAATTATAAAGGCACTATTCATTTTGCACTGCATTTTTACTGCCATTGACATGCCCACTGGCCAGCCTGCTGATGATGCCTGCCATGCTAACTGCTGTCTCATGTTGCCATTGGGGCAATTGACATTATTTCCCCCTGTGCATTTTACTATTGAACTTGTGGGCATGGCACAGCAGTCTTCTCTTTGTCCACAGGGAATTCACAACAGCCATATTTCTCTGCAGCTGAATGTCATTTCAGCCATGTGTCCCCAGCCAAATGTACCACAGGGAAATGTCACACTGCTTAGGTGCCTGAACCCCTTGGTTTTATTTGCCCTGCCCACCTTTTAGAGTTTTTGTTTGTCCAGGCTCAGTTTCATTGGTTTGTGAGGTGGTGCAGTGGTTTCTTTGTCTCATGATCTTTAGCTCTCAGACTGTGTGTCTCAGGCAGGTATGTCCCTAGCCTTAAGCAGCATTTTACCTTCACCTCGGATGATGCCTCAATACAAACAGAAAATTATTGACTTCAATAATTGGCTTAATTTCTGGTGTCATTCTAAGGAGATCCAGTATGTGTCAGTCTGGGAAGACATGATCAACAGACTTCAATGCTTTGCCAGAGGTGGTCTTCATCTGTCACCCCTGGGATTTTGTGTACTAGCTAAGGCTCTTGCCACCCTCATAGTGCCTTTTTAGGCAGTGCCTCAAGGACAAAATTCCCAACATAAAAACTCCATCTAAAGACAACCTTGAGGTTATGCTGCTAAACGCTAGGAGTCTTTACATGAAACTGCACTCACTGGGAGCAGCCTTCACCTTGGAAGACGCAGACATTTTTGCAGTCATGGAGACCTATTTCAAGGCTGTGCAGAGCACTGCAGCCATAACAGCAGGTTACACCTCCTTCCACATGTTCAGACCACAAACTGAAAGCATGAAACTAAAGCAGGCAGTGTATCAACATTCATTAAAGATAAATACACCTCCAGATTGGTTAAACAGTGTGATTCCATAGAGATACTTCAGGTGCATTTAACTGTTGGTAGGACACCTATTCAAGTCATTATCAGCTGCAGGACTCCCTCCATGAATCAGGACACCCACTCTACCTAGTTAGATCTACTTGAGTCTATCAAGATACATCCAAACACCATGGTTTTGGGTGACTTTAACTACTCAGCCATTGACTGGGTAAATTAATTATGCACAAACTCACTTGCCCAAAGGTTCCTCAACTTTGTTAACTCCAATGCTCTGGACCAGCTGGTTGACACCCCCCATAAGAAGTGCCAACATCCTGGATCTGGTGCTTACCAATATGGTGGACCACTGTATCACCCCCCCACTTTGAGGTCTTCCCTGGTAAGATCTGACCACAAATCAGTCTCATTCAAATTAACTATCACACCTGGCCCCCCAGTAGCAGCAAAACTAAAAAAAAAACTTCTCCAAAGCAGATTATAACCTGTTACAGGATGGTATAAATAGTTTCACAGCACCTCCTCCCTCAGATGGAACTTGCATCTATGCCAAGTTCTATACCAATGCTTTATACAAACACTTGTATAACTGTATTGACTCAGCCATACCTGGTAGGATGAAAACAAGCTCCTCAAGGAAGTGCAAACCTGCCAGGTGGACAACTGCCATTAACAGGCTTTACAATAAGATGAATAAATTGGTGTCTAAGAGTAAGAGGGAGCAGGCCATAAACTGGAAAAAAAACTCCTTCCTCAGCTTAAACAAGCAAATAAGACTTCTCGTAAAGCCCCCCAAAGCTAACTACAAATCCAAATTAGCTTCCTCAACTAAGGACAACCATAAAGTGTTCTTAGTTACATCCATAACTTAAAAGGAAAGGCCCAGATTTGTGCCAAATTGGTAGTTAATGATACCATATCTACTGAGCCTGTGGACATAACTAACCTGTTAACCGACAGGTTCTGTGAAAACTTCACTCTTCTGTCCCCGCCACGTGTAGCTCATGACATCCCTACCACCTGTCCCCTACCTTGTATCTCTAAAGATAAGCTTGTAAATGCACTCTGTGAGGCCAAAAACACATCTATGGTACCAGATAACATCCCAAGCTGCGTACTAAATGGGATCCAACAGGAGTTAGCAACACCACTGGGTACTCTTTTCAGTCAGTCTAAGCACTGGCTTCATCCAAGCTGAACAGACAATGGTCACTGTTATCCTCTTGCACAAATGTGGTGCTTCCACTGACCCTGATAAGTATAGACCTAAAACCTGACTAGCTTTAGCTACAAGGCCATGGATCAAATCATCCTAAAAGTTATCAGCAAAGAAATAAGTAATCTCCAAACACTTGACCCTACTCAGTTTGAATTTATCTAGGGAGATCATGTCTGTTAAAAGTGATGAATTCCTCCGAGACAGTCACCAAGGCCCTGGATGAGGGAAATCTGTGCATACAGCCTTCCTAGACTTAGCCAAGGCTTTTGACACTATCCCCCACTCAGGTGTCATTGACAAACTCACCCTTATATCTTTAGATGGGTTGTTAACTGGCTCACTGATAGAACCCATATAGTCAAAATAGAGGAAGCCACCTCCAACAGTAGCTCTGAAACCAGTTGTGTTCTACAGGAATCAGTCCTGGGACCTCTACTGTTTGAAATCTATTTATCCAAAGTACAAATAAAAACTAAAGGTCTGTGGATGACAAAGTATGCTGATGACTGCAAAGTGGGAGCAGTGATAAAATCTCCAAACGATATCATCCTACAAGAGGGTCTTACACAAACAATTGATTGCTGCCAAAGTCATAGCCTTAAACTCAATGCAAAAAAAAAGTATCATCACCCCTTTCAGTAAGAGAGAGAGAGCGATGTTCCTGCTAACTACCACATCAATAGCAACACCCTAAGTACACACTCAGTGCTGAGACACCTGGGCACACAGGTTGACAGCAACCTTACTTTTGATCACCATATCTCCACAGTAGTAAGAAGGGCATTCTGTATTGCTCATGTCATAAGTAATGGCATTGCCTTCAGAAAAAAGAAGTTATAACCTCCCTGTACTCTTCCCTCATCAGGCCAATAACTGAGTACAATGACCCATTTGGTATGTACCTTTCCAAGCACCTGCAGCAAGTGGAGAGACCACAAAGGTTCCTCACAAGGAAAATTCAAGGTCTTCAGCATCTGTCCTATGTTGATCACCTGAAATCACTGTCACTTTATTCTGTTTCATACCGAATGCTCAGAGGTGATCTCTGTTTTGCATATAAGGCAATCTCTGACCCTGCTTTATTGGAAATGCTGCATACCCGCAAGTC
The DNA here is from genome assembly GCF_019279795.1 of Protopterus annectens. NCBI lineage: Eukaryota > Metazoa > Chordata > Ceratodontiformes > Protopteridae > Protopterus > Protopterus annectens. The sequence goes on along the minus strand of NC_056725.1, from coordinate 1,946,935,050 downwards.
AAATGGTACACAAGTTACTCACTCAAAAGACCTTAACCTGGTATATGACATTAATAGAACCTGCTGGAGGGACAGATTTGTCTCCCAGAGGTTACCACACCTTTGGAACAGACTCCCACTTTATGTCAAACAGAGCACCTCATTGACCCTCTTCAAATGCAATCTGGACGATTGGATGGGTAACCATGAATTCACACCAGGGGTTCCACCTGTGTGCCTCTTGGACAGGGGTAATAGGTGCTGATAGTGAAAATAAGGGTAGAACTTGGCTAGGCTTATAAGGGCCCTAGGGCCATTAGTCTAGTAACTTTCTATGATCCTATGGTCCTATGAGTTGTAAAATATTTTACCTGTCTTCCTACTGTTTGTAGACTACATTCTTCTATCTACCCCTTTTCAGTTTTTATGTGCAACTTATCATCCATCAGCTAGACCTAATAATACATTCCTCATTCTATTTGAGTCTCTACTTTTCTTTCTGTTCACCTTGAAGAGGCAACATTTTCATTTCTTCTTAGTATGTTTTATATATCCTTTGCCATTCTCTAATAACATCCTTCCAAAATCCTTTTGTCCACTTAAAATTCAGCCTTCTCTGTACTACTGTATGTCTCAGCTGAGTTGAAGCTACTAGGCAGTGAGCCAGTTCCCTCTGAAGCACTGGGTTGGGGATACATGGCTGAAGTCAAATTCAGCTGCAAAGAAAAATGACTGTCACAAATTGCATATGGGGAATATGACCAATATCTCTAAGGAATCATGAATCGGCAGTCAGTATGGCAGACATCAGCAGCAAGATTCCCAGCAGGCAAGTCAGTAGTAGAGGAAATGCTTTTATTAATGGTTTATGCGAGCTGTTATCCCCTTTGTAAGTTTCAATGGAACATTGCCTAAAATGCATACCAGAGTATAAATGTGACTACAACAGCAGCATGTAGACTTTCCCCTCCGCTGAGGCACACTTCTACACATTAGTTACATAAGTATATACTGTACAGCAGACATATCACACATTATATCCCTTGACACCATGCACATTTAGCTAAATAAGCCACAAAGGTGGACCCACAAGTGAATGAACCTGGTACTAGGTATATTGCTTCATGTGAGGCATTCTATGTAGAGAAATGTAGTAGACAGTTTAGAAAAAGGATTTATTAGCATTTATATGCCATTAAGGTGGGCAATACAGACAATGCATTAGCCAAACATGTAGCTGTATGCAAGACATTTAGGACATTTTATTTTTGTGTTATTGATTATGTTATGAGTGATTTCAATGGTGATAAAGAGGGAGAATTGGATTTTAGAGAGTTGAAGTGGGAAGCTGAATTATATGCTTACCACCAGCCAGGATTAAACAGCAATATTAATTACAAAGTGGTACTCCAAAGGCAGAGATATTATAATAAATGCAAGTGAACATAAAGTATTTATGTTTTGTCGAGAGGAAAGTCTTAATAAATGCTTTGTTATCATGGTATCCCTGCAATAGTATGGTAATTTTTTTTTAATTACGCATTGGATTAATAAGCAAGTTAATTGGTTATGTGTTTTTATTGGTTAGGTAATTTAATGGATGGTATTTATAAAAGTTTGTTGTGCAAATGTTTTTATTCTGAAGAAGACCAGTAATAGGGCAAAAGTGCTTAATTCACATTAAAATCACTTCTTTTTAACTTTCACAGTGTTTTTTTTTTTTTCTCGCTCATTTACATTGTGACAGAGGCAGACAGTGTTTTTTCACTGTTTGAAAGTAAGAAATAGTTAAGTGGGAGTCCTTTCCAGGCTTCAAGATTAATGAGGTCAATGCCTCCCTTCAGTTCTCTGGGATTATATTTGTTAAGAGAATTTAATTTGGTAGAGATAAGAAGTCATGCTTAAATGATTCATCTAACATGTTATATCGTTCATCTGTTAAATAATATGTCCCTACCGATTTACCTCTCTTCACCTTTTGTCATTGTTCCCATTTCCCGGTCTCTAGTAACAGAGGACAATACTTACTTCCTTTGTTCTTCCAAAAATACTGAAGCTCTAATCCTCAAAGAAAAAATAAACTCTTTCTGATTCAGGTGTCTCACCTTTCTAGTTCATATGCTTGATAAAAATCCTAAAGTTTTAGTATTCCATCTGGAACTTTTTCTAACTTATTGGATCTATGATGCCTATTTTCTATGATTAGCCTTGATGTTATTTGAGAGTATAGGCTAGATGCAAATGTTTTGAAATGTTATAGAGAAACCAAAATGCTTCAGTTTTATAACTCTTCTTGGTCTATTAAGCTAGCTAATCTAGTGGAAGCGTTTATGAAAAAGATTTCTCATTCTGCTTCTTCGTGATGCTGGGATGGCACCAGGTTGAAAATCATTTTCTCTAACATTTCAAAATTATTATTAATCTCTGACTCTTTTTTGTCTAATACAGTTGACTAGTAAGTTTCTCAACCCTTTTTAATATCATCCCAGGGAACCCTAAATTAACTGGTATTTTTTATAATAATTCTTTCTATTTGAGTACACTTCTTAAAAACTTCTGCCCTACAAAAGATAATATCTATTTTACCAGCCATACACAAATAAGACTCTGTCACATGGAATGTCGGCTAGAGCAGGGTATGGTCTGAAAAAGCTATCCCTCCTGTGTGAAAGTCATCTGTTAAATAACAGTGCTCCATGGATACTGATATTTAATCAATATAGGCAAATGATTTATGTCTATATGATTAGCAGGTATAGCTCTCATCATTATACAGCTCTGTCAAGTTTTAAAAAAACTATTCGCATCCTTTTCTAGGGACCAGTGTGCACCTCATCAGTGTCAATTATCATGCTCCAGTCCCTCCCTATCATCATTATGCACCCCTTTCTAAATGGTATCCATTCTCTACTTATACCTGATGCTTCAGATTCATTAGTTCCAAGGGGGTGAAATATATACTGAGATCAGGGTCAGCTCTGCTCCACTTAAACAACTTTTATAAGCCATTAATAGTCCACCCTTAAGTTTTGACTTCTGCAACGGAAAAGCTGCTCCTCTGCACATCAAGATGCCTATCTCTTAACTCTTCCCATGTTTAGAACTTACAAAATGCATACTGTCAAAACCAAACCTTTTAAGTGTTATTGTAATCAGAGTCATTTAGATGCATCTCCTACAGCATGAGAAATACTAGATTTGTGTCAATCAGCATAGCCCGAAATCTTAGCACACTTAGTTGGTGAATTTAATTGATTTATATTGCAAAATATTAAAATATGCCTTACATTCATTTGGTCACTATTCCATAAAGAAGCAGGATCCCTAATATTGCCAGGACCCTGACCACACATTCATTTTAAACAGAGTTGTTGAACTAGTGTAACACAATTCAGTTCTATATTTGTTCTCTCAGGTCCTGAATAGTAAAACAAATACTTACTCTAACAATTGTCAAGTCCACAGCATTATTGTTTTCAAAAAACAATATATTTGCAGTCATCTCAATGGCTGACACAGGAAAGAGACACTATGCCTCTAATAGGATGAAACAAAACGGCAGTCTACTATAGTTTTCAGTGCATCATTATCTAAAAAAGGTGGAGGGTAGGAGACAGATATTAGCATTATATATCCCTTAAGGTATTAGTCACATATCAAGTTACTATTGGTGTTACCACTTCAGCTATGACTACTGTGCTCACCTCTTACTGAGGTGCTTATAATAAACTATTTATAAACAAAATGGTGTAGTCTAAAGCAGTCATCAGGATACCTCCCATCAGAACTTGTATACTATCATTTTCAGAAACTACAGTCACATTTAGCTAATACTAAAATGATGTGCTGTACAAAATAATAGTTCAAAATTAAGGCAAAGACTAGCAGATAATACCCCCACTTCTATGTATGTACAATAGTATAAATATTTTACTTACCTTTCGAAAAGTAAAAGTCTTCTGGCTTTTCCCAGTTAGGGGTCGCCACAGCAGAACTCCGGTCCGCTCATGATTGGCAGTAGATTTTATGGTGCCAAGTTGCCAGCCCAATGCCCAACTTTTAACGAAAGCATGCCCATTCATGCTCACACCTACCTGCATGTCTTTAACGTCACTCAACCACGGGGAGAACATGCAGAGTCCACACCAAAAGCACTCCAGCTGAGAATCGAACCAGAGAACCTCTTGCTGTGAGGTGATAATGCTAACCGCTGCACCACCGCAGCTTTAAAAGGTCAATCCTTCAAAGCATATTAATATGCATTATCGCAAACATGCTTTGTATTATATTCCTGAATCCCTTGTGAAGTCACTTAAATGTTCATATTTTAAGGTAGTCAGTTGTGATATTGTTATTACATACAGTTTGCTTTGAGCCACAAGGCCTTTCCTGTCAAAGGTTTAAAAAAATTTGAATTTACAGTATGTCTTTTAGCTTTACATTAACTACTGACATGCTTCTGGTATTGTTTGTCACATTGTGGGAGACAGAGTTAAGAAAAGGTTCCAGCCTGTGACTCTTCTTTTCTGGCCCAACTGCAGAGTATTGTTACAGAACCTCTTTTGCCAATCCTGGATTGACCTGTTGCAAAAGGACTCATCACCGATTACTCTCAAGTGCTTCAGCACTTCTTGAAGGTCCATAAATGTTATTGTCCCTCATCTGGGATCATAGTTTTGAAGTTAGCTGGGTAAAAAAGTGAAGAAACTATTATTTATTTTTTTTTCCCTGCATTAGTGCATTGCAGAAAATACTGCAGTTGATAACTTCCTTGTAGCCATCCTGTAGTTATTAACTCATGGTACTTCACTTGCACTAATTTTAATAACTTTTCCTAAAGACCAAAGCAAGGTTCTAATCCTTTTCTTTTAGCATGTATGTAGTAAACCTAATCAGTAGCTAGAAGACTCCTTGACCTTCTGAAACCCACCAGAAGGAAGTCTCTGTGGGCCTGTTCTATTCAAATATTTTCAGCTGGAATTATTGTCAGATCAGTCAGTGCCTTTCTCATAAAGGAAACACACGTATGATTCCAGTATACTCATGAAGTGTAAACGTTTATGAGGGCATGGTCTTCCAGGACTTACTGGTTTAATTCCAATGATTCTGTTAGAGTTTTATTAGGTATTACCCAATGAATAGTATGTCTTATTTTAAAAGACAACTCCTCAAACTGGTCTAAGTGTGACGTTTCCACATCTTTTCATTATTTTTCCCTAACACCTTGACATGGATAATTGGAAGTCATCTAGTTTCATTTTTTTTGTTAACTGGCCCAGTAAAGTTCAGCTATGAATTGCCGCTTTGGAAGGTAGACACTGCTTGCCTTTGTGTACTCCCTTCCTATTGTTTCATGCTGACATTCACTCCTGAAGCCTTTTATCTGTCTCACGGTAAGAGCATCTTTCTGATGTCTGCTGGGGTAAGGAAGGCATTCTGAGCCACACACCACATTAGGAAAGGCATTGCCTCAAGAGGCAAGGAGGTCATAACACCCCTGTATCCAACCCTCATCAAGCCAATAATTGAGTACAATGCTCCCTTTGGTATGTACCTTACCCGGCACTTGCAGCAATTCGAGAGACCTGAGAGATCTCTAACCAAGAAATTGCAGGGTTTCTAGTTCATGTCATACATTGACAGACTGAAGTCACTGTCACTGTACTCAGTAACATGCAGACTACTTAGAGGAGACTTTTGCCTGACCTCCAGAGCAATCTTGGATCCAAACCTAATGGACATGCTGTACATCTGCAGGTCAAATGGGACAAGGGTCATCTGCTCCAGGGATCTTAACCTGGCCTGTGATACAAATAGAACCTACTGAAGACACAGCTATATCTCTCAGAGGTTGCCACTCCTCTGGAATAGGCTACCAATTCACATCAAACAAAGCCCCTGTATGACCCTGTTTAAGCATAGCCTGGATGATTGGATGGGAAACCATAAATTCTTGCTGAGGATTTCACCTATGACCCTCCTAGATATGGGCACTCATTGCTAAGATCTCAAGTTTAGGCAAGATCCTTTATATTGGATTTCTCTACTATTATATTGGGTACACACAGCTAGGCTTATAAAGACCTTTGGGTCAGTAGCCTAATAACTGCCTATGAACCTATTTAACGGAGATGGATAGACATATTAAGATACATGAAAGAAATAGATTACCGAAAGTAAATAAGACTCAGAATGTTAGAAGAATGATAAAGCAGATAAACACAGTAATCAGTAGTATTAATTCACACAATAAAACAGAAATAAATAGAATGTGTTACTGGGGAGTTAAAGTAATAACAGAAAAAGCATTACCATAAAAACCTAGAGGAACAAAAGAAAGGAAAGAAGGAAGTAAAATGCCACCATGGAAGCATCAAATAGAGAAAACTATATAGCAATTAAGACAAGAAGTGTCATTTTAGGAAAAAAATAGAAAAGGGAACAGATCTACAAAAATACTTAGAAACTGCAAAAATACTTAGACATGATAAAAGCAATACACAGTATCAAAACAGATGACACTTTGTCATATACTATTGCCAATAATAAACTAAAAAGTTCAACACAGGCAGAAAAAACTTAGAGGGCATGCAAATAAGTATAAAGGAAAGTACAAAATTAACTATTTGTGGCTGACCCAAAAAGATTTCACAGATAATTGGGAAACAAAACAAGAAGAATAGAAACATCACAAAAAAAGAAGAAATAGGCACATAACAAAGATGCTGATTGGATAAAAGAATTAAAAATAACCAGTAAGGAGCTCTAATGTAGAGGATGTGAAATGAGATGAAGTAACAGCCAGAGAAACTGAGACAAAATTAAAAAAGCTCCTAAATGGAAAACCCCAGGTCCTGACACAGTACCTAGCTTCTGCCTAAAAGCATTAACATCTTTACACAAAGATTTAGCCTGAGTGAGAATTACTTATATGTACATCCTAAACAGACACCAAAATAGTAAACAACCATCAAACCATCCTAACAAACTATAGACCAATAACTTGCCTCCTGATAATATACAAGATACATACTAGAACTGAGGCAGACAGAATTTATATAAATTTAGGGGAAAAAATTAATTATGTCAATAGAACAAAAGGGTAACAAAAGAAAATCATATGGAGCTAAGGATCATCTGTTGCTAAATATAGCCATAATAGAGGAATTGTAAAAAGGGGAAGAATCTAGGTATCACATGGATAAATTACAAAAAAGCATTTGAGAGCATTCAACAAGAGTGGATTAAGGAATGCTTACAGATATATACAATACACCCTGCATTGCTTAATTACATTAAAGTGAGCATGAAACAGTGGTGACGACAAAGGGCAAATTATTGTCCCAGGGATAAAATTTCAAAGGGGGTTATTCCAGGGTAATTCTCTGTCACTGCTACTCTTTTGTCTTGCCCTTAACAAATTAAGATATTTGCTGAACAGATTAGGCTATGGTTACAATATGGCTCCCTAAAAACAACATTGCTTAAATACATCTTGTCTACTTTTGTGGATGACTCAAAACTGTATAGTTCATCAGATAAGGAATTGAAAGCACAACTACAAATGCTTAAACTTTTTCAGATAATTTAGTCTTTATAAATGTGGAAAAGCAACATTTAAAACAGGATAGCTGCAGCACCAAGAAACTATTAATCATGGACTGGAATGTCATATAGAAGAACTTGAGTAGGAGGGACCGTGTGAATATCTGGGACTAGATGAAGGATCAGCAATAAGATATGAGCAAATGAGAATAAAGTTCAGTAAAGAACACTTCAGAAGACTAAAACTATTAATAAAAACTGCCTTTATATCTAAGAATATATTCTAGGCTATAAACCTGCTTGCTTTAAATGTTCTAAATTACAGATTTGGGGTGATTGACTGGCCCTGAAAATGATTCGATCAGTTATACAGGAAAACAAGGAAATGTTTCACACTTAGGAATTGATGCATAAAAATCACTGTATACCAAGTTTATATATTCATTGCTCTGAATGAAATATGGGCCTCCTTGAAATTGATTATTCATATAGATCTGCAGTCGTGGGATTACATATATATCTGCTGTCCTCACCAGATCCAAACACAGTGAAGGTTTTAAAACATTTGGGAAAAGAAGTCTATGATGACATCCTTGCTTAGTTTAGTAGAAGCATTTTGGTGTGAAGTAGGAACAGAAATCAAACTAGAAGAAGACAAAATCAGACAGAAGCTTAATGTAGAAAAAAACAAACAAAAAAAAAAGAACATAAGGGAAAAGATCAGATAAAAAGGAAATAAAATTATAAAATCTATAAATACAGTGGTAAGTACAGAAATCTCATGGAAAAATACCTCATGTTGACCAAGATTTGACACAGGAATGGTTTAGGAGTGGTGAATTGAAACCAAAAGATGAAAGGCTAATATTGGAGGCCCAGTAGAGTGGACTACATCAGCTTTGGTTTACAAAGTCTATTGAACATGTGGGATAAACAGACAAATGCAGGTTTTGTAAAAAAAGAACTGGGAATATTTGTGCATCTTGTTGCTGGGTAAACTCATGGCAGAGGGCCTGTACACTGAAAGGCACAATAACGTTTCAAGACTATTGCTCTGGGGATTGTGCAAACACTACAATATAGAAGTAGCTGAGACGCATTGGGAACATGAACCCACAAAGTATTATAAAGAATGTTGGACTTTATATTCCATGGGATAACCCATTACAAACAGGTCAAAAATAGATGCAAGAAAACCAGATACAGTAGTCCATGAAAGAAAAAAACAAAATTAGCACTGATCATTGAAACTGCATCCAGTGATTACAGTGTCTTATGTACTGAGAGACACAAGGTCATAAAATATCTGGATTTGCAGGCAGAAATGAAAACAATATGGAAGAAGGATACCCAGGCAGTTCCAATAGTAATAGGAGCAGCAGGCCTAGTAAAAAATATTTTACAGTTATACTTAGATATGCTACCAATACATGTAACTCCATATAAATTACAGAAGGAGTCAATTTTGGGCATATTGCAGGTGTTGGGAAGACCACTTTTGGCTAAAATAAAATACTGAAACTATACTAATTTTATGAACTTTCATTATACCCTGACCTAGGAATGGAGTCTATGGCATTAGAAACCCAAAATACTTGGAGAAATTAAACTGAAAGAATGGAAGTATCTTGTGAGCACTGGAATGAGCTACCCTTCCTCATATAAGAGGTAAGATGTTTGGCATCTACTTTTCTGAAGTAAAAGCCAGTACCAAAGGGCTCTGGCTGACTAAGTTTGCAGATACAAGGCCATGTCAAACCCAGAGCTATTGGACATGCTACACTTAAAGAAATCCCAATCCCCCAGAGCCACACGCTCTAGGGATTTAAACCTTGTCATCACAATGAACAAAACATGCTGGAGGGATAGGTTCCTGACCCAGAGACTCCCCAGACTCTGGAAGAGACTGCCCATACATGTCAAGCAGAGCACCTCTTTAGCCTCTTCAAAGGGGACCTTGACAATTGGATGGGAGATAGGAAATTCACCCCAGGGATCACGTCAGTCACCCTGCTAGACAGTGGTCCAGGAAAGTAAATATTGTGGGAAGAAATAGCCAGAGAATTGTTATGGCTAGGCTTGTATAGGCCCTAGGGCCAATAGCCTAGTACCAATCTATGAACCTATGACTGCAGACTAGGAACCGTCATTGAATCCTGAAATGACTTAGCAATCCTGCAGGAAGGTTTGTTTCAAATAAATAACTAGTGTCAAAATCATGGACTGAAAATGCCAAACATGCATTACTGTATTGTAAAGAAAGTCATTCACCTCAGGGAACTACCACATTGACAGTACACTCCTAAGAGATGACCCAGTTGTTCAAGATTTGGGAACTTATGTGGATTGTGACCTAAATTCTGACCAATGTGTGTCTTTTTTGTAAGAAAGACCTTCTATATAAGCACAGCTTATAAACAAATAGATTGAGTCTAGCTTTAGGGATTTCATTGACCCCCCTTTACTCAGCCCTCATTAGGACAGTCATTGAGTATAATGCCTTCTTATGTATTTTACCAGTCCAGACACATGCAACAACAGGAATGTCCACAGAGATACCTTACTAAAAGGATAGAAGGCCTAAACATGTTCTACATGGACCGACTCAAAGCCCTGTCACTATACTCAGTATCTTACAGAATGATAAGCGGTGACCTGTGTCCAACATACAAGGCATACTCTGACCTATTACTGATGGATTTACTGCACATCATTAAGTCCAACGACATCAGAAATACTTGGTCTAGGGATCTAAGCCTCCCTTTCAATGCATAGGATACCATTACTGTGGAACAGACTCCTCATCCACATAAAACAAAGTTCAATCCTGTCCATTTTCAAGTGCAGCTTAGATCTATGGATGAGAAACAGAAAATGTACCCTAGGAATGTACTACTAATGGACAGAGGCAATGCTTAAATGCTTAATCCCATGCATAGGTTCTTTTAAATTATCTAAGGTATGATCTCAGTTATTCTCATTAGGGATAATATATAATTATTGACTATGAGATAGGTAAGGCCAATCTATAATCAAACGGGATAGGGTATATGCACAATTTGTCATTAGGAGCACAATTACATTCCAAGACAAATAATATCTGAACATTATTACATGAAGGTACTAATAAGACAGTTTCTGATATCGGAGATATATTAGAAGCCTTTAGATATCATTTCACCAAACATTATAACTCTGATAATATAAACAAAAATGTTATAGCCCAAGAATTAATCACTTTAAATTTGAATGCCATCCCAGAAAATCTTAGTACAACTCTCGAGAAATGAATAACTAAATGAAATCAAAAACCTTAAACCTAACAAATCTCCTGGCATATACGGCATCATAGCAGAGATTTATAAGCTTTTTCCAGATTCAATTATACCTTTACTTCATAAGACCATGGTTGAAGTACAAACTAAAAATTTGATCCCTCCATCTTGGGGATATCCTTTGATTACCCCTATTCTTAAATCCAACAAAAATTTGCAGCTAAGTAAATGGTATAGAGCAATTTCCTTATTAAATAATGACTACAAAATCTTTATGTCTGTATTTGTGGACAAAATAAAGGTTCCACTTTCACATTTAGTTCATAATGACCAAACAAAGAAAATGAAGAAGCCTTGTTGATGAGTCTAGACATAGAAAAAGCATTTGACTCTGTAAACAGATTTTTTTCTTTAAAAAACTAAAAGCATTCTCATTTCCAGTATCTTTCATCTCCGTGATAAAGGCTATTTATAAAGATAATTTGGCATACGCCAAATTAGGCCCCTTCACTTCAAAGTACATCCCCATAACCAAAGGCACCAAACAAGGTTGCCCTTTATCCCCAATATTATTTGTCCTTGTCATAGAAATATTAGGGTCATCAATAAGAAATAATCAAGAAATCAGAGTCATTAATATTTATAATCAATACAATTCTAAAATACCACTACTTGCGGATGATATTCTGCTTATCTTACCTAAGTCAAATAAAACATTATTAGAACTAGACACAATTAAAAAACAACTTTCAAAAAATCCCAGGTCTCCACTTTAATAAACAAAAATATAAACATATTATTCTTAATGACAAAGGGAAATCTCAGCTAGTTAACCAAAGCATTATTGGAGAACAAGTTAATACACTAAGCTACTTAGGGATAACCTTATGCAAAAATTTGGAAAAAAATCAAAAGAAATAAATTATAAAAGCATAATAGCTCAGATAAATACATGCGTAAGCTGAAATAATACATTTTTTTTTCATTCGAGGACAGACTGCAATTGTTAAAAATTACTCTCTTACAAAAAATGTTATATATTGTTCTGGCTCTAGACACCCACCCTGAGAATAATTATATTAAACTCATAAATAAAACTTTATTAAACTTCCTATGGTACCCAAAGAAAAATAGGATTGCGTATACACATCATATTAGATCTAGGGATGGTGGTGGTTTAGCATTTATATCACGTTATCAAAAGATGAAAATAGCTAACGCTATTTCATCGGCCCCAAAACATCTAAACATGAAAATATCAAACATTCAGAACAGCGATGTTTTTCCCATGGAAAAAATGTGCTGCTCCGAAACACACACACACACACAACACAAGCACATCAAACAAACTGCAACCACACACATACACTTAAATTCCTACATCTAACGCTACACTAAACTAAACATACACTACTATCTACCCACTTACCTTAACCCAAACCCTAACACTAAGGTCCATCACTATCCCACACTCACCTAACCCGCACCTTAACCCTAACTTACTTAAACCGCCCCTAACCCTAAAGTCTGTAACTATCGCACACACGCCAAACCCGCGCACTAACCCTAACTCACTTAACCCGCCCCTAACCCTAATGTATAAAAACTCGCACACTTACCTGAACCCAACCAGTAACTTGCCACCACAACGCTAAGAATAGTGAAGCCACAGAAACAGCCAACCGAATTCTTTCCTGAGGAAAGAATTCGCTGCTCTGCAGCTTCGCAATTCTTAGCGTTCGCTGAATTGTGTTCAATATCAGAACATTCAAGGTTTTAATACTTCATTGTTCTGATATAGACCCGTGGTTTAAGATTCCCTGACTTGGAAACCTATATCAAAGCATCATTACTTAAAAGCACATTAAACTGGATTGACTCAAATTACAGCTCAAATTGGGAAGATCTCCATACAGCTATAATACAGAATGAAAACTCACTGTCATGTAAAATTCTTTCCAAACATCGTTCCAATAAGTTCTGGTTTCTTCTTAGTCACACTGTTCAGTATAATGTGACAAAACCCACAAAACTAAACTATCTAAATAACATTATTAACAACTTTAGAAAAATAATATACTCAAATGCAGATATCAAATCCTGGTTTGACCTAATAATCCCCTTTAAAATCACATAAAACTTCCCAGATAAACTTCACATTAACATCTTTAATGAATGGGAAACTAAAAATTTTATTTGCTGGAAACAATGTATTAATGACTTGGAACTGTACAATTTCAGAAAATTATGAAAGACTATCTCCCGGATTCTGCAAGCCCTGCACGGCATGCAGGACTAGTGCAGGAGCTCCAGCAGGAAATATGTCTGCCGTGCGATCGAGGAATAAACTGTAGGGGGCGTGCACGAGCCCTCCTGCACTAGTCCTGCACAGACTCAGCCCCTGTATGCAAATTGCACCATTTGCAGGAGAAATCCATGCAAATGAGGTGAATTTGCAAGCCAGGAAGCTGGAAACCGGCAGTGCAGGACTAGTGTAATCTGCAGAAATATACTCTGCCAGTAATGGAATACATTTCTGCAAATTACAAAACGGAGCCATGACAGATCCAAATAAAGGGTGGATATCATGTAGAAAAAGCATGCCAATGGCCAACTATAAGGCCATTGGCATGGAAAACGCTTGCAAAAATAAAAAAAATCAACTTTTAAATTTTTTTAGCCGATCTCGGCTGTTTAAGCGTAGGGCAGTGGCACACAAACAGGATCAGAGGAAAATAAGAAAAAAAGAATAAAATAAGCATTCTAACCAAAATCACTATTTTGCCATTATACTCAATGGCAGGCAGAAGACAACATGGCCAGTGAATAGTGGTTGCTAAGGGGGGAGGCTCAGTGTGGGACATGTAACTATGCATTAGCAGGCAATCCTATGCAAATGAGGGGAATGATACTGAATCTCAGATTTCCCCTACATGCTAGTCAGCACCCAACAGTGTAAGAGCAGGAATAGCTTGGTGCAAGCCTAGGAGTTAGCTGACATCATAGGGGTGTGTGTCAGTTACACTGTAAGCAGATTGGAGCCCTGTGGCTTGAATTTGCTCCTAGCTTAGCAGATCTAAGCAAGGGTGTGTGCCTGAGGCTGACTAGCACTCTTTACATTGCCTAAGCATGTATGCGCACCGCACACCGGGTTTTAAAGGGAAAAAAAAGCAAACCAGGAAATGGCAGCTCCGTGCACATTTGGGCACTGTGTTTGCGCTGCGCACCCCCGGGCTTAAACAGGAAGGCAATGGGAAGGGAAAACAGCAGTAGGAAGGTAATCTAGGAGAACTAACATAGCTGGCAGGTGAACTGTACCAGAGTCAGCCAATTACACAGGCAGCAGACCAGCCCAGCCCAGAGCACTACTATAAACTATGCAAACACCTTTCCCTCTGTTTTTTCCCATACTCTACACCTCCGGTGTATACAAGTGGGGACATTTTAACAAAGAAAACAACAAAATGATAGAGGCTTCAATAGCTATCATACAACAACATGTGGAAGAGGCTGAGGGTGGTGAGGATGTGAATGCTGTTGACCAACCCACAGTGAGAAAATGGAGAAGAGTGCACAGATCCAAGGTAACCTACCAGGGGCTACATGAGTTGGAGACAGTGGAGAGCTATAGGGTGGACAGGGACCTCTTACAGCAAATTGTTGAGCTGTGCCGGCCATGCCTGACACACAGAACTAACAGAGGGGAACCCATCCCAGTGGATACCAAGATATGTGTAGGCCTAAGAATACTAGCTACAAGTTCCTTCCAAAAGCCAACTGGGGATATGACGGGGATCTCACAGGCATTAGCATCCAGGGTACTCCACCAGTTCCTGGATGCCATGTCAGCACATGCCGGTGAGCACGTATATTTCCCCCAACACCCGTGATGCATTGGCCAGCAATATGCAACTGTTCCACCAAATAGAAAAATACCCTGAGGTAGTGGATGCTATAGACTGCATGCACATACACATCAAACCACCACCTGGTGAGTGGGGTAAGGGTCTACATCAACCGCAAGAGCTTCCCCTCCATCAGCTGTTAGGTCGTGTGCTATGCCCAGGGCATAATAATGAATGTGTGTGCTGGCTGCCCTGGAAGCTATCATGATTCCCACATCTGGCATCTGATGCAGCTGTATCACAGATTTGCCAATGGGGACATCCCTTACGGTCACCTACTGGGGGATGCTGTTCACGCACTGGAGCCATTGCTGATGACACTCATCAGAAATGCACACCCGAACAAGAACTCCATAATGAGGCACACACAGACCAGAATTATAATAGCGCATGTGTCTGGGATGCTCAAGTCATGGTTCCAGTGCATGGACACATCCAGTGGAGCCTTGCAGCACTCACCAGCTACATGTCCCCAAATTGTCATTATATGTGCCATGCTACACAATATGATCCTGCGGAAACAGCTGCAGCAGGAACACCACAGGGCAGGGCCACACAGCCCCCTACCATTGCCAAGGTCTGCACAGGCACAGAGTGACTCAGAGGAGGAACAACCTGAGCCTGCCCCAGTAGGCAGAAGGAGACATGTCCAGTATGCCCTGGCTTTGGCAAAGAGGCAACACATAGCACATACACTGACACAGGAGGGACCCAAGGAATGACACCTCTCTCTGACTCTCACATACAGTAAAAGGGATGCCAATCATGGCACTACCTGTGCTCATCCATGTGTAGGGAGTGTACTACATACATCTGACATAGGCAGCCCTGCAGCACCACCCTCAATACTGGCATACCCACAAGGTAAGTCACTCAACCTACCAATTGCAGAGTGGAGTAGTATGTGTTGTTACCTGTATCTATGGTATGGATGTGAGCATGTAAGGGAATTGGGTGGCTGAATGGTATGCCAGCAGATAGTAGACACCTATAGTGGCACCATGAGATCTGTAACAAATACTGGTTTCACCATATTAGCTAGTACTACACAAGGTGACAAAACCCACTGCAGGATGCTGGACCACATGTTTGTCCATATGACTCACACATGCCAGCCAGGTAGGTACACATGCCCAACAACAGTCTCAGCCAGCAGGACAGGTGTAGATAAACACAAACAAAGGCTGTGATATGGCCTCTGAATGATGCCTATGGGTGACCTCCCCCCAGCCCTACACAGACAGACTACATCAGGTCAGGCAGTGGGATGTTAGTTCTGATGGGTAGGAAGTCAGAAACCAATATGTAGGTCAATCAAACCTAAGACATGTAGTACACTGATATGCCTCTAGTCAGCATGATAGGTTAGCTGTGTAGAAATGTAGAAACAGGTGTGCCCCCTCCCCCAATCCTATGTAGAAATGTAGAAACAGTCTGGTGTGTCCCCCAATCCTGTGTAGAAATGTAGAAACAGTCAGGTGTGCCCCCCCAATCTTGTATAGAAATGTAGAAACAATCAGGTGTGCCCCCCAATCATGAAATGTAGAAATAGTCAGGGGTGCCCCCCAATTCTGTGTAGAAATGTAGAAACAGTCATTTGTGTCCCCAATCCTATGTAGAAATGTAGTAACAGTCAGGTGTGCCCCCCACTCCTATGTAGACATGTAGAAACAGTCAGGTGTGCCCCTTCCCTCAATCCAGTGTAGAAATGTAATAACAGTCAGGTGTTCCCCCTCCCACCCACTGTGTAGAAATGTAGAATCAAACAGGTGTGCCCCCTCCCCCAATCCTGTGTAGAAATGTAGAAACAGTCAGGTGTGCCCCCCCCCAAACCTATGTAGAAATGTAGAAACAGTCAGGTGAGCCCCACCAAAACCTGTGTAGAAATGTAGAAATAGTCAGGTGTGTCCCCTCCCCCACTTCTGTGTATAAATGTAGAAACAGTCAGGTGTGCCCCCAATCCTATGTAGAAATGTAGTAGCAGTCAGTTGTGCCCCCCAATCCTGTGTAGAAATGTAGAAACAGTCAAGTGTGTCCCCCACTCCTATGTAGACATGTAGAAACAGTCAGGTGTGCCCCTTCCCTCAATCCAGCATAGAAATGTGGTAACAGTCAGTTGTCCCCCTCCCAACCTCTGTGTAGAAATGTAGAATCAGACAGGTGTGCCCCCTCCCCAATCCTGTGTAGAAATGTAGAAACAGTCAGGTGTGCTCCCCCCAACCCTACTTAGAAATGTAGTAACAGTCAGGTATGCCCCCCAAACCTATTTAGAAATGTAGTAATGGTCTGGTGTGCCCCCCAATCTGATGTACACACGTTGTAACAGTCAGGTGTGCCCCCCCACAACCCTATGTAGAAATGTAGTAACATGTATGTGTAGGTATAATACCAGTGGAGCACAGATGCCCAGTGGTGGCCAAGGCAGCAGATAGACTGTAGCATTTGCACAATATGCTGGTATGTGTGTGTTATGTTGGTGTGTGTTTCATATTGTGTGAGAGTGGTCAGTATGTATGCATGTTGAGGTATGACTTGGTGGCCATTGCCCACTACTTCTGATGACAGGGCTAAGTCCTCACAACTGCAGTGCCTAAGACAATTCCCACCAGCATAACACATGCTAGCAGTAAGTCATTGTAAATGTATGGTGGTAATATGTGTCACCATCTGAAAGATTGACATGGCATGGCTGTCGGGCTAGATATACAAGCAGTACACAGGGGAAAGTACCCCAGACATACAATATATATTGTGTAACTGTGAAATGGACACACCCTTGGAAGTGTACAAACAGGTATGCATCACATTATTTGGACCTGTATTAGGGAATACCGGTATTGTCTGCCCAATCACTTGCAGATCACAAAGGAGGTAGGACTGATGTATTGGGAAACAGCTGAAGTACCTGCACATGCTAGCATAACTGGAATGCCCCATGCATATATGTGTGTCAGATGCAAGTAGTGTCCATAGCACACATGCACCCAGCTCACCCAAACACCACCCACAGGTACCTCTCTGGTCATATCCCTGCTGTGGGGAATGGGTACAATATGACCCCACCTGTATATGGCAATAGCAAAAGAATGCAGTACAGGTGTCCCATGCAGGTGTGTCCCTAGCCGTAGGTAGCACCCTGCCAGCATCCACACCACCTGATCAAGACTGATAGAAGATATTGGCATGAACACCTAGCACACCTACCCTGTCACCCCAAGGGAATATACTGTATTGGTGGTCTGAGACTGTAGGACTGACATAATGCAACGGCCTGCCACATCTGGCCTGCATCAACACCAAATAGCCCACAGGCCTCTGCTAAAGGCCTGCATCACACATGTACTGCCAATGCATGTTATGTCATGGACACCAAAATAACAACATAACACACTCCACATAAGCCATATGCAAGACCATGTGGACAAACCACAGTAACATGTCCACCATGTCCCACTGCATGAACTGTGGAACAACACCAAAACACAGCTGTGATGGGTGATAACCTTAGGGAAAAGTATCAGAGAATGTATGCATAATGTATGGAAGAGGATAGAATAACGGGGGTGGGAGCATGGGCAGCATGGAATTTCCAAGGTCCGACACAAAGCTGTGTGCACACACTATCCCTGGCTCCAAACACATAAATGGGTGGCTACATAATTGCCCGTACACCACAATAGGGGTAATGTCCTGACTCATGGCCCCTGCCTCTGCGTAACATGTGTGAATCTGTAGAGCTGTGAGGTATTGCCACAGCAAGATAAGGCCATACTGTCATGCCGATAGATGTACAAGTATGGGATCCTCTGCTAGCACTGTACCAAGGTGCTGAACTGGATTCACAGACCCAGCAGCAAGTGTCTGCAGCTCCCCCTCCAGAATGGCATAACTTACCATGAATATGTAGGCATCTGCCCACAATACTGGACCCAGCTGCATTCACCCTTGCCCCTCAAGACATCACTGTGAGCAAGAATGTCCACCTGAGAGTACATGAGGACAGAAAATATTACAGTGTATAACAGTACACATGTCTGAATATCTCTGCTAACAGCAGTAGCATGTAGCTCAAGCAGCACAGACACAATCACCTACGGTACACACTATCCCCTGCACAGTTTGTCCCCACATTGCCAAATGGTCAACAAATACCCTGCAGAAACAGTTTGCTACCTATAGGTATACAACACAAATGTCTGCACTGGAGTACAAACTACCTGGAATCCATCCACACATTCAGTACAGAAGGGCATACTGGGCATGCTCACACACTTAAACAAATGAAACCCATGTCTGCAAAAAACAGTGAAGCATGCATATCTGGCAGTTGCAGATGTAAGTGCATACACTCCTCAGTATGCACCAGTCATGCTTTGCACACACAGTGGATAGGAGTACAGACATATATCCAAGGACAACACACTATACTAAGCCAAAAGTAGATGTACATAGATGTGTGGAAGAAAGTGACTGTGACAAGGAGCCATCCATCATGAGGCCTGTTCCACCCATCACACAGCCAAATGGCTAAAACCACATGAGGTGTAAATGTCACACACTGTAGACAATAGCCACCGGTATCCATCAGCATTACAGACTATGTGGTGCAAGTGCTAGCTGTGCAACATGACTGTACAAGGAAGTAGTCATCTAGCAGCTGTATACACATACCTGCTGAATATACCCATGTGTGTGTGTCTGCATGTGGTGTATCAACTTCTAGATGAATGGGTTATGGCCCATGCACACACACTGCCCTCCCCATAACCTTACTATGACAAGCCTGCTGAGGTCATCCACTTTGAAATACACCTTTGGGAAAGGTGTAGCCCAGTAATCTCCATGGCGGATCCTATAACTGCATACTGTCATAGTGTGATAAACTAGTTAGGTAGGAGTTCTAATTCCATTCATGGTAACTCTGTGTGTGTGTGTCTCTGTCTGTGTAGAGAGCAATGCTTTGTAGGCTAGTCACACTCACTACAATTCAAATCCCCTACTTTGGCAAGGCTGCTGATGTCATTCACTGTGAAATACAAGGCCAGTAATCTCCGTGGTGTGTCATAGATTAGTACTAGGCTAACTGCCCTTGCGAGCCATTTTAAGGCTTGCCAGTTATCCCTTGTGAGACTCAAACCCTGCACCTTGTGTTTGTAAGGCAAACACTTTAACCATTAGGCCACCCTTGTAGTTTGATAAACTAGTTAGGTAAGAGTTCTAATCCCAGACATGGCAAGTGTGTGTGTGTGTGTGTGTGTGTGTGTGTGTGTGTGTGTGTGTGTGTGTGTGTGTGTGTGTGTGTGTGTGTCTGTCTGTGCAGGGAGCAATGCATTTTAGGCTAGTCACACTCATTACAATACAAATGCCATACTTTGGCAAGGCTGCTGATGTCATTCACTGTGAAATACATCTTTGGGGACAGAGTACTCCAGTAATCTCTGTGGCACATTCTATAACAGCATAACGCTGTAGTGTGATATAGAACTCTGTTAGGGGTTCTCTTCCCCACATGGCAAGTGTGGATGTTTGTGTGTGTGTTTCTATGTCTGTGAAGGGAGCAATGTTTTTTAGTCCAGTCACATTCACTACAATTCAAATGCCCTACTTTGGCAAGCCTGCTGATATCATTCACTGTGTAATACACCTTTGGGGAAGGAGTACTCCAGTAATCTCCATGGTGCATCCTATAACAGTGTAATGCTGTAGTGTGATATAGAACTCTGGTAGGGGTTCTATTCCCACACATGGCAGGTGTGGATGTTTGTGTGTGTGTTTCTATGTCTGTGTAGGGAACAATGCTTTTTAGGCTAGTCACACTCACTAAAATTCAAATGCCCTACTTTGGCAAGCCTGCAGATGTCATTCACTGTGTAATACACCTTTGGGGAAGGAGTACTCCAGTAATCTCCATGGTGCGTCCTATAACTGCATAGTGCTGTAGTGTAATAAATTAGTTAGGTAAGAGTTCTAATCCCAGACATGGCAGGTGTGTGTTTCTGTGTTTGTTTTTTGTATCCTGTGTGAAGGTGGCTGTGAGTGTGTAACAACTGGACTCTTTGTGGACCGGGTGTTGCAAATTTCTTATATGGTGGCCCTAGTATATGTCACAATGTCCACCTTACAGGGATAACAGATGTGAAATAGCTGAGAGGCAGGGGTGAAAATCCATACCCCTACATGTGACATCAAGGCCTGGTGAACAAAGTTAGCAATCCTTGTATCACCCAGAGAACACTCTCAACCCATGCCTCATACATACACACACTTGCCTAGGCAACAACCACTATGTTGGTAGTACCCTGCATATTTCCCACTGATAGTAACCATGGTGTTAATGCAGTGGGCTACAGAGGGCATGGCACCCTGTCCATCAGTCCAATAGGCACAAACATGCAGAGAGTGCACATTCCCTATGTTCCCCACTGGAAACCTGCAACACCTGTAGTGCCATCAAATGTGACCAACAAAGGACATACCATGCCTTAAACACATGCCCTGCATGGACAGATGCCAATGACACCAGGGAATGCATGTATCAAGCTATCATTGTAAGTGCAGGGTCATCCTGCTGTCCATTACCAGTTCCTGCCACATGAGGCCAGGACTAGCACATCTAATGATAACAATCTATGTACACAGCATGGACCAGACACCCCAGGTACAGTTACACATGTCACTGTACATGCATTTGGGATGTGTGCACATCCCAGACACCATCCATGTCCTGGACTAAGGAACACATACATAGCATGCAATGCACAGCAATGGCCACACACAATAGTTACCCAGGTGATTTGATGGTGGATACAAAACCAACCTGTGTGGGCCAATCCAGACACTACACCCATGAGCCACTCTGCAGATCATTGTCATGTGGCCTGATGCCAGGTATACCAATCACCTAGCCTTGTATAGCCATTTGGCACATTTGAATACTACACACCCGTGAAGCAATGCACCCATGCATGTCAGTATGGCAACCTGTGTCTGTGTGTATGGTGTATGATGCCTATGACCACATTCACACTCATCACAACCCCCATTGACATACTGAAGCATGCTGTCTGATGTCAGACATCTCCACATACCCTTTGCCTTTATAACCTCTGGATAACCCCTGTGGTGCATGTCATACCTGCACAGTACTGTATTGTGGCAATGTAACCAGTGAGAAGTTGTATTCCTGACCCTGCCAAGTGTGTCAATGTGTGTGGGTCCCTGAGAGAGTGTAGCTGTGTTGATGCTGACACCTGTTCATGCAGACAGGCACGTGTACTCCATCTACCATATAGCTACCATATCACTGTTGCAGATGTCACTCACCATCACATATACATTTGGAGGGATCCTCAACATGTATCCTATGTGGCACATCCAATAACTGCATAGACATGTGATAGCAATACATAGTCAGTCAGGGGTTTGGTACCCTGTACTGGTAGGTGTGTAACACAAACATACTTAAGTTTTACTCTCCAACCACTCACTGACCTATCTTTGCCTCTGTCTGCCTCTCTCACTCCCTCTCTGGTGGATGTGGAGATTTACACCTGCTTTACTCATGCAGCAGCATGTGTACTGTAAGTGATGCTCATGATCAGCTGATGGCCTCTGCACAAATTGTAGCCCTTCTCTAGCTGAATGCATGGGGAACAGCTGTGGTAACATTCCCATAGTCGATTGCACGGAAACACACTTCAATATCTAGGAACATTATGTTGGTGTTGGGCCTTTTCATTCACTGTGAGCAGGACCTTAGATCTGTTGTGTGGCAAACAGCATCACATATGGATTAGGGATTTACCTCTAACAACATACACTGTGGAAACAGGCCAACACACAGGAGGGGGATGTGCCTGACATGACTACAGAATGTAAGTGCTGCTATACTGCATTTGGAGTAATGTTGGTTTAACAGGGTGTGTGTGGATATGGCTGTCCTTCATGTTTTAATACCCCTCATGTCAGTGCTATGTTCATGAGGAAACTCCAATCTGTAGGGTTATCTGCAGACTGGGCAGTGTGTGGTACCTTTTGTTTCTTGTGTTACCCACAGAGCACCTATCTGTGAACTGCAGAACCATAGTATGAGGATTGCAGTCAGTACATGGTGACAGCCATGAGAGTTACTGATGTCATATCCCTCATAGGACATATGTTACAACAAACCCTGTTACAACAGTAAATGCATGAGGTTATCCTAGCAACATGTCAATATTGGCCCTGTGTTTGTGCCTCCAGTCACAACTCTGTCAACCTTTGTACATATGTCATGCAGTAAGAGGTGCATATGTTCTGTACATCATATTTATTGACATCATATCTGATTACAAGCCAGTGAGATATCAGACTGCTACACATGTTATGTATAGTAGGAGTTATATTTGAGGACATAACCTGGGCATTCTGTTGTTGTGTGTACTGTACTGAGGTCTGTGTACTTATGGTGATTGTCGACAGTGTGTGTATTGTGAATATGTACCTTGGCCTGTGTACAGACTGTGGTAAATGTCATTGTTCTTGGTCATGTTCTATCTGATGTTACATGCTGCTCCACTGTATGTTACCCTATTGGCTTACATGTTTGTAGGGCCAAACACACACATGTCCCATACCACAAACAGGAATCGGACCACACTCTGTAGTGGCCCAGTAAATGTAGGGTTAGTGTGTGAGTGGCACATACGAGATGGTGTTGATCATAAAGTCCATATACTGTAATATTACACTAGCTTACCATATGTGGCTGTGTTCACATTGGTTCTGGTGATGCACTTTTACACAGGTGTCTGTTACTGTGTGCTGTGACATGCCTGTAGAGCCTGCTATATATGCAGGTACATGTGTATTCCTCCATAGGAAATGTAGGCCAGTGTTGTGGCAATCTGCCTGTAGCCTGCACAGTGCTTTGTTGCATGCCTAGCAGCTTAGTGTACTTACCCAGTAAGATGTTATGTCCAGATACTTGCCAGATGTACTGATGCCTGGCCACCATAACAGTCATGTATGTCAGACAAAGCAGTGGGATGCTGTACAGATGTGTGTCACTAACTAGTGGGTAGTATGTGGCCATGGCACCTCTATACCAGTGGTTATTATATGTCAGGACAGATGGGGTGTGTGAATGCATAACCTATGGGGGCAAATTTATACCACTATTTACGTGATATACCCATCTGCATGGCTGTTAACATCCACAATGTCAGGATTGGTCCACATATCTTGCACTAAGGGGTTCTTTCTATACCTCTGGACTGACCAGAGTGTGTCAGACTGTCCACATATATTGGCCATATTTCTGCTGTAGTCCACAGGATCATTACTGTGCTAGCAGTGGTACTGTAGTATGATGTTCTTAGGAAGTCTATCAGTAGCCAGTGGTACACATGTTAAAAGTAGATGTGACCTCCCACACACAACATGTCTGTGAAAACAATTCCTATTACAGTAGCAATTGTCTACAAATATACCTGCAATACATACCTGACACCCCCTTGCACTAAGAGGTTGGGACTATCGGGGCTGAGATAGGGCTCCACTCCATGTTCAGGACATATGGTGAACATATATGTATATATAATTATCCTTATATCTATATAGATATATACACATATACATATCGACATACATAGATGGATATGTATATGTAAATATATATACATATAAACACTCAGATATATACATATACAGAGCAATATATGTCTACACATATTCAGATAGAGATACATATGCACATATACGTATGGATATCCACACATATATTGACAGTAATAGGTGTATCAGAAGAGATATGTATGCACATATAGTTATAGATATCTACATATATAGCCACATAAATAGGCATATCTGTACACATAGGATGTGCATATATATATATATATATATATATATATATATATATATATATATGTGTGTGTGTGTGTGTGTGTGTGTGTGTGTACATACAAAGAGATGTACACATCGCCATATATATGTTGCACTATGCAGATATGTATACAGACATATGTATGATTATGCATGTGTATGTACATGTAGACATATATAGACCTATTATATGTACATATCCATATTCCTGTCATGTGTAAGCCTCACAGTTGTTTATATCCTCCCAGATGTATCTCACCATATGTATCTGCTATGTGTACATTATGACAAAACAACATATGCGATGCAACAGTCAGATTAATAACAAGTACTACACAATTGTGGAAATAAAGGCAATTGTTTAATACTGCTTAATATGTGTATTGAAAAAATATACTTGTAAAACACCAGCTGTTTTCACAGTGGTAATGGTGTAGTGGTTAAGTGTTGTGATTATTGTGTACAGGGTCCTGGGTTTAAGACCTGCAAGGACTGTTCATTTTGTTGCTGAGCAGAACAAGGGCTGTCGGATACAGAGTGGTTAAGACAGTTTTGAGCAGCTTTAAGTGGGTTTGCGTGGGTTTGTGAAAAGCTAAGCGGTGCTAAGCTATGGGTAAACATACAGGCACTCATACAGTGTAGGCTTCGCTTACCAGTGCACAAATCAGCTCAGCTGTTATATTGCAGCAATGTTGATACTTGCTAAGCATAACTTAGCCCTGGTAACCAGTTCACACCACCCAGTCTGATAACATAGCAGAGTAATGACATCTGTAATAAGTGTATGTAATGCCATGTACAATACATGCAGCTATGTGCTGTCATTACAGTAGCAAGGGGTGTGAGTGTCATGTGTGGGACACAGATGTATATGAGACCTGTACAGCATTGTCATCCATGTGAATGTGTTACATACAGGTGTAGTAGCCCAGGGTACGTGCTGTCACACTGGTATGTAGTGTATCATGGTGGTTCTACTGTTGACAGTGCAAGAGCAGAGTGCTAAATGCAGTACTGACAGCAGGCACACCTGCAGGCATAGCTGGACTCTGATGCCTCCCTGTTGTATCCCTGGTGTGTGAGCTGTGTCACAGTATATAACCCCTACTGGGTAATGATCTGACATGTGGAATGTAACTGTAGACTACCGTCTGTACAGCACATGTTAGTGAAGGCTTCTGACGTGTAGTTATGGCATACATATTGTTGTCAAATGTCTGTCTGTCAATACACTCTTCCTACTGCATAGCTACCTGCCAAGCTGATGACTGTCAGTCCCTGTACAGATGTGCAGATGACATGTATCCAGCTGGGATATGTACAGGCAACCTATGCTTGATTGACACTGACATGTCTGCCCAGCTGTGTAAGAACTGGCAAATATAGTAGATGACACTCTGTACTCACCACATGCCATGGGTACCTCCACTACACTTCCACAGTCAACAGAACATGCTTGGGTACAGGTCTCCATC
Source organism: Protopterus annectens (assembly GCF_019279795.1). Classification (NCBI taxonomy): domain Eukaryota; kingdom Metazoa; phylum Chordata; order Ceratodontiformes; family Protopteridae; genus Protopterus; species Protopterus annectens. The sequence continues at coordinate 1,946,909,007 of NC_056725.1, read as the reverse complement.
ACAGACACTAACCATGTGTTGTAATGCATGTTGCATATATGTCAACTTGATCACCTTATTGGCCATGTGCAGGAGGCACCTGGAGGATTGGCTGATGTATGTCATTCTCACCCTGAGGGCCACCACAGTAGTGTGTTGATAGATTGCCTGCTGCCACATGGCAGGTGGTAGGATACCACTGTACACACAACCCCTACACAACCCATATCTCCTTGGACAATAGCTAGGTACACAGCTATGACCACCTGCAGCGATGCACCCCTTTACTGACACGTGTACATGTGCATGACTAAATATAGTAGTGTCTGCGTGTTAGCACACCGGTACTTGGGAATTCCATGAGGGCCTTCACAACCACTGCAACACCCATTGCCATAGTCAGTTGTGGCTGCTGCTGTATGGGACATTACATGTACCCCATTAAGCTCCTCTCCATACCTGCTACATGAACCTTGCAGTACCAACACAACAGTGTTGTACAAATAGGTTGATAGGCATGGGATACCCATTGTGTTCTGGCAAATGTGTGCATGTGTGCAAGTCCGTATATCTGTATGGTACAGCATTCAGAGGCCACATACTCATATTACAATACCCATTGCCACACAGTAGTACAGATAGTGTTGTTGCTGCCCATAGGTGATGCATGACAGTGCAACACCTTACTACGCATGTGGCATGTGCATTAGATGTATATCCTTGTAGTACCACTGTTGGGGTATACTATGGGTTGTGTCACAGTCGTGGCCATTGTGTGATGGTGGGTATGGCACAGTGTCATGGGTTTCAGGGAGTACAATATTCACTGGGGGATGTGGGTGATGTGTACACTGTCATTACACCAAGGTACACCCGGTATATGTCCTGTGTACCACGTTATGGTTACCACTGTCACCATCAGCCATACAGGTAACTGATACCACAATCCAGGCCAGTTATGCATGTGCTGTGTGCAGCCTACCTGTAACACATTGGACACATGGTCAAGTTAGCAGCGATAGGCCCTGGTCTCTCAGATGTGTGTCTGCCTGTTATGTGTCTGTTAATGTGTATATGAGGGTATATCACACCACGTATTGACCACGATGCTTTGCCAGAGATGGTCTGCACCTGTCACCCCTGGGATTCAGGTTACTGGCTAAGGCTCTTGCCACCCCTATAGTACCTTTTTTAGGCAAACTTCAAAGGACAAAACCACCACCATAACAGGTACAAGCATGCAAAATCTGAAGGTAATGCTACTCAATGCTAGAAGTCTAAACCTCAAAATGCACTGTCTCGAGGCACTCCTAAAAATGGAGAACATCAATATCTGTGCAGTAACTGAGACCTGGTTCAAGGATCCAGAGAGCACCCCTGCAATACCAGGCTACAACTCTTACCACACTTTTCAGCCACCAAACCAGGACCGAAACACTAAAGGTGGAGGAGTGTCAATATTCACCAAGAATATTCACATCACCAGGCTAGTTGGCCAACACAATGTGCCTGAAATTCTCCAAGTGCAACTAACACTAGGTAAGACTGCAATACAAATTGTAGCTTGCTACAGATCCCCCACCATACCCCAAGATTCTCACTACACCTTTCTAAACATAAAAATATTAAGATAGAACCAAACATCCTAATACTGGGTGATTTTAACTATCCTGCCATTAACTGGGAAAACTACTCCTGTCCCAACATCTTTGCGCAACGGTTCTTGGAATTCATAAATTCCAACGCCCTGGATCAACTAATCCATAGTCCCACCAGGGGCTCCAATATCCTAGACCTGCTCATTACCAACATGGGAAATCAATGCTCCATATCTATGGTCACCCCCTCGTTAGTCAGGTCTGACCATAAGCTAATCACCCTTAACATCCATATCCCACCCCCACCCCCCAGTAAAGAAACCACCATAAAAACTTCTCCAAAGCCAACTTCATGCTACTCAAGTCAGAAGTGACAAACTTCATGACACCCATGCAGACGGGAACTGAAAGTTCAACTGCTGAATTCTACACTAAGGCACTGTACGAGCACATCCACTCATGCATGAATCGTGCCATCCCAAATAGAACCAAAATGCTCTCATCCAAAAAAAGGAAGCCAATCTGGTGGTCCCCTGCCATAAACAAACTTTACAACAAAAGGAAGAAACTTTTGCAGAAAAGAGGAAATCCCAGGATGCAAAAAACTCCCTTACTAGCCTCAGTAAGAAACGGAGATGCCTCAAAATCCTCCAAAGCTAGTTACGAAAACAAAATTGCCAAAGATTCCAAAGACAACCACAAAGCATTCTATAACTATGTCAATTATCTAAATGGCAATGCTCAGATCTGCACTGAGCTAAAACAGAATGGCATTAAATATACTGATCCGAAGGATATTGCCAATATCCTGGCAGATCGATTCAGTGCCAACTTCACCCCCCTCTCACCCCCTAAATGGCCCATCTCAATACTGGAAGATTGTCAAATTCCAGTAATAACGGCCACACAGGTACAAAACGCACTCTCTAAAGCCAAGAATACAGCATCCATGGGACCAGATGACATCCCGGGCTGTGTACTACATGAACTACAATATGAACTGGCACCTCACCTAAGTGTCATGTTTAATCATAGCCTCACCTCAGGTTTTGTGTCCACTGAGTGGCGCAGAGCTACAGTTATCCCAATCCACAAGGGGGGATCCACCTTGGATCCCAGAAACTACCATTCCCATCAGTCTGACAAGCCTTATCTGCAAGGCCATGGCATGTATTATCATGGAACTTATAAACAAAGACATTGACAACCTTCAAACACTGGACCCCACCCAGTTTGGGTTTGTGAAGGGCCGATCTTGTCTCCTGAACCTGATTGACTTCTTTGAATCAGTCTCCAGAGCCATGGACAAGGGTAAGGTGGTCCACACAGCCTATCTAGACCTTGCCAAGGCCTTTGACACCATCCCCCACTCTGGAATCATAGATAAACTTACTAAGTTGGGCATTAATCCCTATGTCACCCAATGGGTTGCTAAATGGCTTACTGATAGAATCCACACTGTAAAAGTAGCCGACTCCAAATCCAGCTCCAGACAAGTGACAAGAGGAGTACCTCAGGGTTCAGTCCTGGGGCCGCTCTTGTTTGGCATCTACTTCTCTGAAGTACAGGTCAACACTAAGGGACCCTGGCTAACAAAGTTTGCAGATGACTGCAAACTGGGAGCCATTATTGAATTCCCAAATGATGTGGATACTCTACAAAAGGGCCTTACAGAAACAGATGCTTGGTGCCAGAGCCATGGGCTCAAGCTCAATGCCAAGAAATGTATTGTTATCCCCTTTGGGAAAAACATGTATCCATGAATTACCATATAGGTGGCAGTACACTAAACACAGAAAGTGTGATAAGAGACTTAGGGACACAGGTGAACAGTGGTCTCACCTTCGATAACCACATCGCCACAACAGTCAGGAAATCCTTCTATGTGGCACACCTCATCATGAAGGGCTTTTCATCCAGAAAAAAGGAGGTCATTGTCCCACTGTACTCATCCCTCATTAGACCCATTATAGAATACAATGCCCCATTTGGTATGTACCTCTCAAGACATCTGCAACAACTGGAAAGGCCTCAGAAATGCCTCACTAAAAAAATCACAGGCCTAAAGCAGATGCCCTTCGCTGACCGCCTTAAAAAACTCCAGCTATACTCTGTTGCATATCGTCTACTCAGAGGCCATCTCTGCTTAACATACAAGGCCATGTCAAACCCAAAGCTGTTGGACATGCTACACTTAAAGAAATCCCAATCCCTCAGAGCTACACGCTCCAGGGATCTAAACCTTGTCATCACAATAAACAAAACATGCTGGAGGGATAGGTTCCTGACCCAGAGACTCTCCAGACTCTGGAATAGATTGCCCATACATGTCAAGCAGAGTGCCTCTTTGGACCTCTTCAAGAAGAACCTTGACGATTGGATGGGAGAAAGGAAATTCACCCCAGGGATCACGTCAGTTGCCCTGCTAGACAGGGGTCCAGGAAAGTAAATAATGTGGGAAGAAATAGCCAGGGAATTGTTATGGCTAGGCTTGTATAGGCCCAGGGCTGATAGCCTAGTACCAACCTATGAACCTATGAACCTATATACACCCATTACATCCCCCATTAGCATACTGTACATGTCTGAGGATGTTCTGCATGTAACATGTAACCTGTGACACACCTCACCTTAAACTCTTTGTGGTGTGTGCAATGTAAGCCACACACTTCAGTATCCACTACATACCTAGGTAGGGGTCTGTGGATGGGTCTACATCAGGTTGCAGGGTATACACGCCCCAGTGGGTCACCTGTCCATGTGGCACAGGCAATAACTGTTATACTAACCTGTGACATGTGTTCAACTGTACCCCAATATGTCACAGCCATGGTGTCACCACAGAGCATTACTCTATTGTGGAATATGACTGCAGACCATCCTCATGCTGACACATGTACATCTACAAAACAAATGGATAACATTATAGAGAATGCAATCAACCAGTGTTACTAACAGCTATAATGCATCATTCCTGGACGGCTACACTAACTGACATATATGCATTACACTTCACTCCTTACAACATGTTACACTGCAGTACTGTGGTACACTGTAGTACAGTCACAGTGTACATCAGAAGCATATTAGCCTGTCCCTGCATTGATGGTATGGATGATCAGGATGTGGCACAGGTATAATCATATGCACAGGGTGTGTTGTTGGTTTGCCAGAGGCCGAGGGTGGGCCATACATTTGACACCATGTTTGTAGGTGAGGGGTGTACTGAGGTGAGTTGGGCATGGTGATGTGGTGTGTGTAGGTATGCAGTAGCCCTAGGTGTGTTTGTATAGTTTGTGGGTATGCATGCACACAGTTCTCCCATGTGGCTGCCCTACACAGGTGTTTATGGACAGCTGAAGACCATACCTGGCAGGGTGTGCAGTTCACTGCCTCCAACCACTGACACCTGGACTGTGCCTGCCAGGGGTTCCATGGGCACTTCCAGGTACAGACCTCAATGTGCTACTCTCACCTGCTGATGACAAATGTCCGCTGCTACTAGGTCCCTCCTGGGACTGGCCAAGACCACATGCACATGGCCTGCTGTGGTGTGGTGTGGACAGCACCCCCTTGCACTGCTGGGGCTGGTACTGCCACTACGGGAGCCCCTTGGTGTCCTAGCATGTCCACATTGACTGCCAGCTGTTGGTGTTGTTGGCCTACATCCACGCGGCCATCCCCACACCCCCACCACACGTTCAAGCACGGACATACCCTGAGCGTTGAAGTCCATCATCTCACATGCTGTCTATCCATGAGCTTGGTATAAGCATGGATGGCACCAGACAGTTCACGGATGCTGTCTCTTACAGATATGAGAGCAGCCCTCTGCAGCCTCAGGCCCTGTCTGGTGTAATGTTCCATACGTGCCTGCACCACTATGACCGCCTGAAACATGCACCTGCTGATACCACCTATGTCACCTCTGCCAGGGGCATGATGTCCAGTGGCCCTACCATGAGCACCCTGGGACATCCGCATATGTGGTGCCCTGCTGGACATCTGACTATGCCTGCTGTGACCAGACACAGTAGGCATGGTTGCCATACTTTCCTGTGCACTGCCACCAAATGCCAGCTGTCCATCCACTATGGCCACTGGTGATGGGGTATGTATAGGCACTGAAACTGTGTGCAGGGTTGGGGTGGCTAAAAGGAGGATGTCAAATGATGGTGCAGTGTCTGCCTCTGACAACCCCACCTGTGCCTCAACAGTACTATCATCATCTTCAGTGTCTGTATGGACACCAACATCAGATTGCATGCAGGAGGGACCCTGACCCACCTCTCCACCTGTGGGGGAAAACAATAAACACACTTTATAACCTGTACAGCAGTGCCTAACAGTACACACACACACACACACACACACACACACACACACACACACACACACACACACACACACACACACAAACACCACCATAATACCGACCTGTCCATGACTTTACAGACAGTCCCATGTATATGTCCATGTCTACCCCATCCTGCATCACACTTGGTAACATGCACACATTGATACCACTCATTAACATATCAGTCCTGTAAATGCCTACACATGCGATCACAACACAAGACCGTTTACTACATTACCTGCCTGACCTGTGTGTAGTGGTTTTAGATGGCCTCACTGCTGTCGTTCGGTGTTCACCCTGTGTGTGTCCGGACATCATGAACATGGCCCCTATATGTTTGGGCTACTATGTTCTATCCATAATATCATGCACTGGTGCTTCATGTGTATGTAATGCTCAGTACATGCCAGATATCCTGTCAATCAGGCTATCATGTGACAACTGTAATATTTGGATACACTCCCTGGTGTTGACTAGAACTTCCCCAATGCATCTGTAGTGCTGCATATGTGGGTTGTAGGTGACCTCTCTGCTGAATGCGATATTAAGGGTGTACCTGGTGTCTTCCTCCCCTCTCAATGCCTGTTCCATGCTACAGACAATACTATCAGCTGCCCTAAGATTACACACATGACAAGTATTCCTGGTGTGTGATGTGGCAGTCCATGTCCATGTACTGCATGATCCCAGAGGGAGGTACTGCTGTATGAACACCCTACAATCACACATGTGCCTACATGGCCAGCCACACAAACACACACACATGCACACACATCCTACATGCATCAACCTCCCTCCACTTCACCAGAGTGACACTACAGACAAACTAACTACCCACCAGGATGCGCACACACACATACAGGTGAGATTGTACAATGATAGTACACACAGTCCTCCTATTACCTCTGTCAACATGTATAACAACAGCATGCAGTGCAGCTATAGTCAATCCATGCTAGCAACAGTATACATGTATGTGATGCATGTGCTGTGTCACTAGGTGAAGCCCCTTCCCCTGGATACTACTGCACCCATGTACAGAGTATTGCTGCGCACCTGTTCTGCACCTTGCCATGTAGTGTGCACCACACCTGACAGGTGTACAGCCCATTACTAAATGTGTACTACTGTGTCGGTTATGTCAGCTTTAATGCTCACACCCCCTATGTTTTCCAGCAACACATACCTGGGATGATATGTGGACAGATGTCATTTGTGAATGCCTGATGTCTGATTCACAGCTCTCAACATCAGCGGACCATGTATGACCAATCCAGTACTCTTACACTGACAGTTATCAGAGCATGCCGTGGCTATGGGGGGGTGTACACACCCTTATTGATATGATGCACCCATCCTTGATCCGCCATGAGACCACATCACTGCATATATTAACAGTACATGAGCCCAATATGTGACATATGTCCTATACTTTCACATGCAGTGTCTACAGAATGTGTTAGGTGTGCGGATGCTGACCACGATGCATACACAATGTGTGGGCATATGTGTGCACACCCTTATCATGACAGTTTATCGCACCTCTTGTGTGTACTACAGCAGTCACTACTCCTGGCAGGGTATACCAGTGTGGACCATCTGCATTTTTCAGTATATGTTCAATCTGCCTTACAAGTGTCCCACTAATATGCATGATTGCAAGTTCTACTCATGTGAACATCCCTTGGTGTTTATACACTGCCATCACTTTTGCTGTGGGGGTAGGGTTACAACTGCACAGGTCCTGAACCTGCCTATGTGCAGATACAGCCATTCTTAGCATCCTTAGGATCCCTGCTGCAGTTCACTGGTGTGTCATGCTGGCACCCCTCCTCCCTCCTTCAGCCTTTTTGAAGATGCATGACAAGTAAGCCCTACACATGTGGGTCACTTTGCAATGTCCCATACACTGTACACCACATGTTACAGCCAAGTCGCAGCTGATAATGCGGACCACTGTAATGCCTTATGCCATAGTGTATCTCTGCAGCAGTTGCCATTGTCCTACAGGTATATACACTGGTGTTGCACTGTATATGGGTGGTGTTCCAAACATGTCCCTACTGTAGGCCATGTCTCCCACCGTTATGTTAATCCCTGTGGACACATTCCACAATGACAGGATGTTAGTTATCATGCAGGTGTCTGGAATACCCTTCCAATACACCATCATGGTCACCCCAGTGATGCCATGCATTTCACAGCAACAATACGTGTACATGTACAGCATGCATTCTGGGTAGGTGTGTTAGATGTATGCATGGAATATGCCATCACCTTTACATGCCCGGTGTATTGGCAAGCATCTACATAAACCATACTCACCAGCTACAGGCTGCTGCCTTGGTGGTATTCCAGAGGGGCCTACATAAGAGGGTGAGAGATGCAAAGTCAGTGGCCACAACTGTGGCATTGCTACAGGGTGGGTGAAGTATTACAAAACATCAACAGTACATTTCCACAATACTACCACATATGGACATCTGTTTATCATTACTATGCAGCAACAAAATATATCTTTGACATGTCAGATATGCATGATCTACCTGTACCAATGTGGATGTATATGCAACAGTGGTCTACGGATGTGCCCTGTGGCCTAACCTGCATAATCCTTGGCTGGTGTGTGGGTGGCACCCACCTCCACAAAGGTGCCCCAAGGTTGGTGGCTGGTCAGATGGGCAGGTGCCACGAGGCTCATCAGAAGCTCCTCCACAAATGTCGGGGGGATGGATGGCATGCCCCCCCCATGCTGAGGTGATCTCCCCAGACTATAGCAGCATGCTGACCGGCATTGTGCAGCAGGTCAGAACAATGATGCCGAACCTGCTCATAACTGCGGTTGTGCAGTCCGACATCATTGACCCTGTGGACAAGGTCATTACACAGGGCGGTCTGCTCCTGCTGATAGTGGGCAGCCTGGCCAAACAAGGTTGCATAGTGCTGTATGAGTCCATTCAGCAAGATTTCATTTTCCACTGCTGTGTAGGCTGGCAGCCTTCCATGAGACATTGTGCCTGAAAGACATAAAGATGGACACAGGTGTGACCAAGTCATGCAGCAAGGTTACCACAGTTCTTAATACTCATCACTGTCACCCCCCCACCACATCAGCGACTGTACACATAACTCAATAGGTATGGCAACAGCATACCTACCATTGGGGCAGATATTGTACTGTACCACGATTTGTGCAATGTGTTTGTAGCCATGTTCCCTGTGTGGACACTATCATTGCTGGGCTGTTACAGACTATTCACCTGCATGCCATTGTCAGGGCCACAATGGTTCCATATATGCCTGTATGCTTGCTGTGTGTGTGCTGCACATCTGACATACTGTGTTATTGCCGTTATCTATGCATGCTGTTGGACATGTTCTGGGATTGTGTAGACTATTACTACCAACATATGTTCTATAGCAGTGGCACAATAACATGTATATGCACTATTGGTCAGCAGAACCACCTCTCCAAACTCCTCTGCCCATGTTACCAGGCCACATCACATGTGTGTCCCACCCTGGGGCCACCTCATGTACTGGTCCAGCAATACCATCAATTGGAACTAACTCAAGGGATGTTGTCCCCCCTGGGGGCACACACAGACATGTTCCTGTCCACTAAGGTCAGGTCCAGGGTCTGTTCCATAACGGGCTCCACAGATACATGTGGGATGGGCTACATCACCTTGAGGCACCTAGTACACATTCACAGGGCCCACATGCTCCTCCTGCTCAGCCTCCAGGCCAGGCACCTTCAGGACGTGGACTGCTGTTGTGAGTAGCATGAGTGGGTGGCTTGACACATTGTGTCCATATTAGGGCCCATGGGGCATCCACATCACAGACCACACACACCATCCAGGGTGTTTACCCACCACATGTGTCACATACCACCCCTGTAGGCTGTCCTCTATATCTACCAACCCTGACCACCTCCAAAACTATACCTGCCATACATCACTAAATTCCCATTCCATACTTCACAGACAAGGGCAATGTGGTCCCAGCAAGGGGTTCACATGTGACATACACGTCCATGTTGCACACACTGACAGCTGAAGTTATCTGTGTGTACTGCTATGTGTGCTGTTTCCTCGCACATAGCATGCAGCACTGTGGTATTAATATAGGGGACATGTATTTACATACATATATGTTTATGTGTGTGTTTGTATATATGTAGACATGTGCATATAGCTTTATATCGATATATGTGATGTATATATGTGCTCATATATATGTCTACACATGGGTATCTGTATATTTGTGGACATACATGTCTATATATATATATATATATATATATATATATATATATATATATATATATTAGATATATTAGATATATATATATATATATATATATATATATATATATATATATATATATATATATATACACATATGCATACCTATATGTGGGGTACATTCAGACATCAGGTCCACAATCTCACAACACCTTCCTGCACAGTTGCACTGTTCTGCCTTGCTACAACACAGACAGGTGCCACATATGGACACAGCCTGACATTAAGGGGTATATGTAGGGCCAGATTGCAGGTAACCCTATTACACACCTATGGCATTCCTGCATGCTACAATACAGGTTAACCTGAGTATCCTGCAAGAGGTGGGCTGTGGAACCCACGTGTCCATCATAATGGCATTACCTCCACCACCAGCTATTGGCCACATAATATACATACTTCCCATTACACAACACACATTATGATGGCTTACATCTTATCAGTCAGTGCTGCTCTGCACGGTTGACGGGTATGGCCCACTTCCCACAGGGATGGACTCTATTGTCCTTAGCAGTTGTTCAGCTAAACATCATTACAACACCACCACATGAAGGCACATATAAATCATTCCACATAATCTATCATATTATTATGGACCAAGTATCTATCCCATTATTATGGACTCAACTTTCCTCACTTGTCTAGAGGAAAGCAGTTTTTAGTACTTAATAAATAAGCACCTATCCAGGCATGTCTAAGGGTCAGCTCCCAGTGATTTCTCCTGTCTACCTGATGAATCTGGGCATCTTGGGGCAATGCAGCAATTGCCTCATGTACACAGACAACCCTCTTCTCCTACCACCCAACACTACAACCTGTGAGAGATGCACTTATATAGCCAAACTGGAAGCAAAGCTCTCTTCACCCAAGACTGGACTAGACAGTCAAGAGGAGAAGGTAAACACTTGCACCACACCACACTCATCACATAGTCCCTCAAAACCTACACCACCAAAACACACACTTAGAAACACAAAACACACACCTACATTTGTGGAGGCTCTCAATAAAAACCTGCCCAAGCATCAGGGACCTCCAAAGCATAAAAGCCAGCAAACTCCACCCCCCAACACAACCCAAATGACACATAGCCCACAAACTCAGTGTGCCACTCAACCACAGCCCATAAGGCATAACAATCTACCCAACACTCTAGTCATAGGTGACTCTATAGTCAGCCACACTGATGATCCACTCACTAGAATAAACAAGGAGAAAGTTACTGTCAGCTGCCTGTCAGGTGCCAGGATCTGCCACATAATGCATGCACTCAGGTCACTCCACAATAAATACAAATATGACGCTGTCATTGTCCATGTTGGTGTGAATGACCTGAGACATACCTTCCTGGACTACATGAAAAGAGACATGGAGGAGCACTCCGATCTTGTATCCCAGGCAGGTATGATCTTAACCCTGAGTAGCCTCCTGCCATCACCTAGAATGATACCACAGTACAAGGACAAAATGATTGACTTCAACAATTGGCTAAGCTTCTGGTGTCATTCTAAGGGGATCCAGTATGTGTCTGCCTGGGACGACATGATCGACAGACCACGATGCTTTGCCAGAGATGGCCTGCACCTGTCGCCCTTAGGATTCTGGATGCTGGCTAAGGCTCTTGCCACCCCTATAGTGTGTTTTTAGACAAGGGTCAAATGACAAATTCACCACCATAACAGGTACAAACAAGCAAAATCTGAGGGTAATGCTACTTAATGCTAGAAGTCTAAACCTCAAAATGCACTCACTCGAGACACTCCTTAAAATGGAGAACATTGACATCTGTGCAGTGACAGAGACCTGGTTCAAAGCTCCAGAGAGCACCCCTGCATTACCAGGCTACAATTCATACCACACCTTTCAGCCACCTAACCCAGAACTAAGCACTAAAGGCGGAGGCGTGTCCATATTCATTAAGGATATCCACACCTCCAGGCTAGTTGCACAGCATAATGCATCTGAGATTATCCAAGTGCAATAACTCTGGGCAAGACCGCAATCCAAATTGTAGCTTGCTACAGACCCGCCACCATGCCCCAGGTTTAAATACATTTCATGTACTGTTGAATGACTGTGCTGGATGATATGTTTGTGAAAACATCAGGGTTTTGTATATCTGACATGGCTTAGTGGTAAATCAGTTTAGTTATGGTTTACATGGTCCTGCGTTTAAGCCTTGTAGAGGCTGTTTGTTTTGTTGCTGGGCAGAACAAGGGCTGTTGGATACAGAGTGATTAAGGCACTTTTAAGCAGTTGTAAGTGGGTTTGCATGGGTTTGAGTGGAGGTAAGCACTGCTAACTTCTGGTTACAGTTTCTTATACTCAGTTAGCTTCTAAATTGCTTAACCTGTGCAAGCATTGCTTACTCTTGTGCAGTCTTAAACCTTCTTACTGCTGCTTAAAAATGCTTACTCCCACTTATCCCCATGCTAATTTCTTTAAAAGAAAATAAAAAAAGGGTTGATAGGAAAGTGGTGAAAAGGGGCACAAAGAGGGAAAGATAGTAGGGAAAATAGCTAGGGATGTGCAGGAGGGTGTAGGGAAGGTCTATAGCTGCCCATTTCTTCTACTGCAACAGCTGTGCATATACACTGACATTGGAGGTAGATTTGGACACTCAAACCCCTGAGAGAGTGGTGAGGACAACATTAATATTTTGTGATGCCAATTAGACCAGATTACATGTGTCCAGTGGGCATGTGTGCAAAATGGACAGCTATGTATGGGGCGATATTTTTTGGGGGGAATAGTTTGGCCTTTTTTTTTTTCAGGTGAGAGTGGGATGTTGGGGAGGGATAGTAGGTATATTTGGGGAGGTAGGTTGGGTAGGTTAACAGACAAGCCAAACAAGACGCATACAGGGGTGGTATATGACACGTGGAGGGTAAACACCTTGATGGGAAGGGGTGTTGGGAATTCGGAAGCCTATGAGCCCCCTAGTGGAAACAGTGGGACTGAGATCCCCACCCATGGGCAATCACCACTACACCTTCATGGCCTTGAACGTGGCTGTGATGGGGGCTGAGTCTGAGAGCCAGGCTGACCCTCTAGTCATGACACACAGCCCTGGAGCTGGCATAGAAGATCTCTAAACTGCTGATCAACTCTCTACACACCACAACCCAAACCTGGCGACTGGTGACAGCTTCCTGTCCGCACCCACTCCTGGGAAGGGTGATCCCCATCCCCTGAAGTGGTTCCACCCAAAGGTGGTGCAGGACCAACGGATGAGGGGGTCCCAGGTTGGACCCTAGACATGCTCGTGCCCTGTGCCATGGCCATCTGAGGTGGAACAGGTGGGTCCGCTGGGACCCACATTCCCATACGTGCTATGGTGTTTATGGTGTATCAACATATGTGCATTTGTAATAGTCAGCACATTCCAGGGCTAGGTATAACAGCATGCATAGATATTCCCATTAACCCAGACACCGGATACGGAACAGTTGCATAGCAAACGGAACACATGCATATATGGGACCACAGTGGTAATAACAACAGCATGCAGGTACATTGATGGCACCATGCCACCAATGTTGGAGTATTTCAACATAGCACATGCATGGAAACAGATTTAAATAATTATCAACCAATAGGACATATGTCCCAACAGAACAGTGAAGTCATCACATACCAGTTGAGGTAAGTATTTAGTTTATTGTTGGAGATATGGTGGGGGGGAGAAAGATGTCAATTAACAACTAGTATATTCCTGTAGTTCACATTACTTTCCTAGTCAGTGCTATCTGTACCTTACAAGTATTACTACACTTCTCTATTGCCTTAGTTTGGACAGTGATGTGGCTGTCATCATCTTTATACATGAACTGGTTTTACCTGCAGAATACACCTCTTACCTGGTATACAATTGGAGGAAATGTTTGTTAACACTAACTAACTGTTTCTACACATACGCCCAGATTTCAGGCTTATGTTGTGCTCATACCTGTCCATGTCTTTCTGCACAGACTCTGGCCATGTCTTGACCACATGCAGGTGAACCGGGGCATATCTAAACTATTGCCCTCTTCAACCTTTAGTCACTTACACCACTCTTATACAGGCTTTCCTACACAGTTATATTATGTAGCATAGTGTGGGTGACAGTGATCAGTGATACCTTATTATTCAGAACAACTGCAACACTCACAATTCCATACAATACCAGAGTAAACAGAACCAGTACAGGGTATCAAACTTTTTATTTCTCGGCACAGTGTTCGTATCCAACGTACCTGTGGGAGCAGTGTTTGTTAGCACTACGTGAATGTTGCCACACAAAGTACCAGATTACACATTAGTATTATGCACATACATCTCACTCTGTTGCTGTACATACTCTGGTCACAGTTTGACAACATGGGGGTGTAAATGGGACATACATGGCTTATTACTCTCATAAGAATTTGGGGAGTTGCTTGTGTTCCAGCTTTGTTCTCATAGATGTGTGTCAATCAATTGTATTTCCTGTTTGCTGCCTATACAGCTGGGATCATCCCACTGATTTCCCAGGGGGACAGGGTAAGAGGCAGCAGATATGGGCCACTTTACTGGGCATTCTGGACATATCTGTACAGTTGTGGGGCATGATTCTGTATGCAGACTACTACCACTGCCAGGATTCGAACCATGGCTGCGTGTGCTAAAAAAACAACAATTCACATCTTAGTTGCATGTGCTATTTGGATTTTGTTGTCTGCCTTTTCACTATTTCTGTCTATGTGTCTCTCAATTGTACTAAATTACCTCTTGGGATTACACCAGTCATATACAGACATTCCTACACATTTTATTTATGTTGCACAGTGTGGGTAACAGTGCTTAATGCAACAGTACTATTAAGTGATTGCAAGTCTACATTACCATATAATACCAGAGTATACACATGCAGTCAAGCAGTTAGACCTTTAGTGTCAGGCTATTATGCTTTTATTTACAAACTATATGAGACTCTTCCTGCCATATTCCCTGGTGTATGCTGTACTTGCCTTAAACAAGACAGGTTTTATACTGGCAATTACCTTACTAATGCTTTTAGATTTATTTCCTATGACAGTATATGCAAGAGTATTACTGACCTGCCTCGCATCACAACCTCTTCAGGTGACAGCCATGGGGTTCCTGGTTCACGGCCTGCTCACTTGCCACTGTGAAGGTCATAAGAGGAATATTTACCCATACCTATCCATAATATACATGAGCTGGCAATTACACTTGTGGTGGAGTAATGCTTACACACAGCTGGGACAGCCCCTGCCGTCCTAGCCTTTTGGATCCACTGCTCCAAGAGGTCCCCCTTATGCCGCTTCAGGTTGGCATAGTGATGCCTGACCTGCTCACCAATTTGGGGTATGCCAGTGGCACTGGTGAGGTCACTGGCGAGATGGTGCCAGGGTTCTGCCTTATATTGGGAACCCTGGTACTGGCCCTGCAGCAGTCTCTGCTCATGGTCTTTGACCAGGAGTCCTGCCATGACTCTGGACTCCTGGATGCCCCAGTGCTGCACCCAGAAGCACACTCCCTCTCCCCTTTCTGCATTGGTGCCAGCAAGTGGAGGCTACAACCAGTTATGAGATGTATTCCTGCCTGTTGGGTTTAAGTAGGGCTGAATTCCCACACTTGGCCATGATTGGCTGGTTTTGAAATGGCTAAATGATGGGCAAATCTGCTTATCTTAGGTTGGCATTGTTTAAAGGGGTATACCACTGGACACACTAAGTTAGCTGGCCTGAACATTGCTTACACCTCCTAAGCTGGCCTGTGCAATGCTTAGCATTGTTTAAATTTGACTTTGCATTTTATTTGCTTTTTGGCATTGATTTATTATTCATTATATATATATATATATATTATATATATATATATATATATATATATATATATATATATATATATATATATATATATATATATATATATATATATATATATATATATATATATACACATATATATATATATATATATACATATATATATATACACATATATATATATATATATATATATATATATATATATATATATTTATAGTATTCATGATTCATGTGTATGTACACTGCATGGAGTCCTTGTGTTTAGTAGGGGACTTCAACACTCTATTACATTTACACCTCACATCTGGGTGTACTTCAGTACTCCAGTTCACATATTTCTGTTATGTAGTGGATTATAGAACATTTGACTGCATACTGATTCCTTTCACATGTTCAGTTTGATTTTACTATAGTGAGGATTCATTTGGTGATACCTTGTTTTTGTGCACTTGGTGATGGCTTGGTGGTTAACTACTGTGACTATAGTGTATTGAGTCCTGGGTTCAAGACCTCCAAGGCTGTTTATTTTGTTGCTGGGCAGAACAAGGGCCATTGGATACAGAGTGATTAAGGCACTTTTAAGCAGTTGTAAGCAGGTTTGCATGGGTTTGTGTGAGGGTAAGCAATGCTAACCTCTGGTTAAATATGCTTGTAGAAAGTTAGCTTCAATATTGCTTAACCTGTGTGTGTATTGCTTACCCCCATGCAAATGGGCTTAAACCCACTTACTAGTGCTTACATATGGTAACTACTGCTTAATAGTGCTTACACTTGCTTACTAGTGCTTACTCCTGCTTACAACTGCACTGATTTAGACAGTAATGTCTAATGGTTCTTGGGAAGGTGTGGGGATTTGGAAGCTGTATGGTGTTATCATTCATTACACATTTTACCTTCCATTTGTATCCATGATTCCTGTGTACATATACTGTATGGGGCACATGTGATTATCTGTGGACTTTGCAACATTATGACACTGACACCTCACATCTGCATTTAATGCAATACTCCATTTCACAAATATAGGTTTAGTAGGTTATGCAACTAAAATATTGGTCATAACGTGATTCGACATGGAAAATGGAATGTGCTGCAGTGGGACTCGAACGGGGAATGCCTATTCATAAAGCGAATGCTCTGCCCACTACACTATTGCTATACTGCTTCATTTGCATATATCTTCCTTGTTATCCTCTTCAGCCATTTAAGATGCATTAACTGTAGCTAAGCGATGGGCAAACCCATGCAGCTATGGTTAGCTTTAATCGGATTCATAAAAAGAAAAATGGTATGTTTATTTTCTTTGTATTTACTATTGCTTTTGTACACGTGGGGGGATGTTGCTGGTGGTATGCGGACACCTATGAGCAGTCTTGCTTATTCTTTTGGTCTTTCTGTTGTTCTTCATTGTGGGGGCAAGTATATTCTGAAAGCTCTGCTCTCAAACATGCCCCCTGCACTCTTACACGCTCAAGGTGGGATTTGGAGCTCAAGCGGCGCACCCTCATTAATATGCATGGAGTGCTGCTGTCCTACTCCTAAATGGACGCTTCCATACAGGACTAAGCTAGTCCTGCACAGAAGATTAGTAAATCTGGAGGTATAACTTATCACAAGATTGGTTATTACTACAAAGTATAATTGCTTATTCTCAAGACTTATGCAGAATTGTTCAGAACTCTTCATATTTAGATCAACCTCCCTTAATCACTCTCATATCTGAAACATTATTTAATGGCTGACAGTTTGACAATTTAGTATACAAATTATACACCCTTTTGTTAAGTTACTGATCCATTTTAACAATTAAGAAATGGAACACAATGACTAAAGGCCTACCTCATAGTTTCTCCCAGAAAAAAAAAAACTTAAAATTCTATCTTCAGTAACATTCACTTCTTGGGGTCAGTATTGGAGTGTATTTACTTGGAAGTATTTACACAGAACATTTTTAACTCTTGACAAAATTGATAAATTCAAAAAATCAAATAACATCATTTGCTGGAGATGCCTAGCATGCAGATTGGTTCCATATTTTCTATGATTGCTGTAAACTAAAGAATTTTGGAGAGATATTGATGATTTTCTTTCTGCTTTATTTTCTGATAACTTCACATTAACTAAAACATTAATTTTTTAATGTTGATGAAATCTTCAGATAAATCAGATTCATACTTATTATGGACAATATTAGCAGTAGCCAGGAAATGTATTACAAGGAAATGGGCCTCTATCACCTCTCCTAGTCTTGGTGAATTTCTCTCCTTACTAGAAGAAACTATAAACAAGGAATTCAGAACTAAAGAACTTAGAATATATCTGAGGAGTTTTATTAACAATCCATGGACAAAGGTTTCAAAGCTGAGACTTTCCGAACTGATTTTTAACCCTGTTTAATCATTATTTGTTTGCTTCACTGAAAGTTTTTGTCTTAAAATATTTGTACTATTCAAACATTTTTCAGGCCTATGTAAATAATGTAAATAGCTGATTTAGTTTCATTGTTGTTAAAAGTTGTCTGTTCAGTATAATCAATGTATTAAGCAGTGTTTATTCTCTTATTTTATCCTTAATAAAAATATTGGGAAATGTGGGATAGGTTATTTTGAACACAAAATTGGAAACTGGCTAGGCTTAAAATGGCACACAAGGGCAGCTAGCCTATTACTTACCTATGGACCTTTAAGACCAGCATACAGACGCCCCAGTGCCTACCTTAGTGGAAAAGAAAGATGAACTTTCTACTTCACAGAACATATCCAGGTGGGCAGGACCTGATCTGTTTAAGCTCCCATCTAGTTACCTAAATTTTAATAAGACCATTCAGGAGGATGAGATCATATGTTGGGCCTGACAAAACATTTCAAAGGTCATGGGGGATGATTTTCCAGTAGGCCCATCACCAGTCTAGCTGTACCGTAAAGTAAAAAATCACTTGTTCTGTAGTGCTGCAAAAGGAAAGGAGGAAATTACACATCAATTACTGATACTCAGACCATTTAAAACAACAGTAATGAAGGTGGCCCTCAGTCATGTATTTGGAGGTCACTTGGGCATGGACAAAACAAAAGCTCAAACAATAGCTCAGTTCTGTTGTTCTGTTGTGAAGAGGAAAGTTTAAACATTTTGTACAAGGTGTCAAGAGTGTCAAAAGACACTATAAAATTTGGGATTTATGACCTGTTAATTCCAATGCCAATGACTGAGGTGCCTTTTGAGATAACAGTCATAGACATATTGGCCCCGTTAATTAAATCTAGTAATTGACACCAGTATATCCTGGTCATAGTAGACATGACAATCAATTTCCTGTGGCTATTCCATTTAGGAAATCCAATTCCTGAGCAACTGTGAATGAGTTAGTGTTATTATTTTTCATGGGTGAAAGTACCCAAGGAAATTATGAAACATCAGGGTATCTTGTTTATGTCAAAATTAAGGAGGCATCTCTAGCAGCATTTTTAGAGCTCCCATTTATCATTTGTAAAGTACTGGGTGAGTGTAAAATTTCAACAGAACCCTGAAGTTCATGATGAGGAAATTTGCATATACTGCTGGGAAAATTGTATCTGCCTTCTCTCTGATGCTATGGCTAATTCCAAATGTATTAGATAGACAGCTATATTCAGAACCTATATGATTCCTTTCCGCAGTGATGTTAGGAGCACAAACTTTTGATTAGACTACCTCTTTGAACATTGCAACCTTAGGAGGAGTGCATTACCTTTAAATCTTTATTTTATGACCTTGCCGATCACAACGGTGTTTCTGGCACTCACTAATAGACCGATACATTTCACTACATCCACACATCTCCCGCCAAAAGGAATTAAAAAATAGTGACAGCATTTCCAGATTCCCTACATACTATATCGCTCACCAATGCTCACTTATAGGCTTATATACTTAATATTCTTTCCCTTTTTCTGCTAAAAGGAATAAAAATAAATTAACAGCACCATCAAAATACCTGGATGCTTTGAGTCTGTTTTCCCTAATTAACTGTTATTTCAAACTACTAGGCATGTCTGAGATGCCTGTGTAGTGCACATTATCTGGAACTAGGTTCATTATTTGTCCTCTGTAATTATTTAGGAAGGAAATATACTACACTCTACCTCAGCGGAAGTCTACTGCTACCCTGGGACCTGAAATAGCACCAGTGTGATAGATACCTATAGCTGCATTTTGGATTTAGGGAAGAAATAGATGTATCGTGGCCATTATGCTGTGATTGAGCTTTTTAAGTGGACCTCACTGTTCACTTAATTTCCACTTGTTATGAGTTGACTGAAGCTATTGAATAGGAGCTGTATTGTTTGGTTATCTGTACTATGAATGTGGCTACTGTGTTGTAATTGCATTTTGGGTCTACTCTAATTCACAGGCTCTGCTCCAAAGTTATATGTAATACTTTACAGTGTCTTTTATCTTATTGACATATCAGAGTATTGTAGCTGTGGGATAGATATTTTGAGTTGATATGTAATTGATGAAACTGCTCCTAGGCTCTAGGACTTTCATTGTCATTTCTTAGCCTGCTGTTGATCTGGTTATTGATGCTTTCTTTAATCAATAGATGTCTGACATATTACATGTTTATATCTATTCCTAATGCTGATGAATGATATCTGACCAAGTGTTTTGTTTTTGTTCTACTACGTCTGTACTGCTAATGAAATGTATCCCTTGTTATACCTTGTGCTATATTAACCTTCTCCTCCCTTTACTCCTATTTCTCTCTAGCTGTTCAAACCTACCATACTCACTTTATCTACTCCTGGCTGTGTCCTATCAGACTCAATAGATCAGCAATATCCACCTACCTATACCCGCCTGGGTATTCACCTCACCTGGAGTATTTAAGTGCCCTTGGACTAAAAGCCTAAGATTGTATGTCACTAAGTAAATTGTATTTTTCATTCCTAACCTTTATGTATATACTTGTCCACTACACATCCTAGGTGTAGTAGTTTAACTGCCAAATTTGCCAGCAGCCATACCCCTCACTGTCTACTACAGTTGCTCTCCCCGCCTGGCTCAAAGACATTGTACCACCTCTATTCTCCAACCACGCTAATCCTCTTTCCTTCTCCATTACTTTTTCTTTTATTGGTATCCACTACTATATTATCCTTGCTTGGTACTTTCAGACTTTGACCACTAGATGGCAGTCTTTACCCTACTCTAATTCTCCTATCTGCCACCCTCCCCACCTCATACTCTACACCTACGTGCTTGTCGCACTTGTCTCCTTTCTTTTTTTTTCCGTCCCTAGTCCTTTTTAACCTTACACCCTACTCTCCACAGTCCTTATAAACCCTCTATCAAACCCTCCTCTCCACCTGCTCTACTCCTAGCTTAATCATTACCCACTCTGGCCTCCCTTCTCTCTGTTTTATAATCCCCCCTTCCTCACACACACATTTGCCTTCTACTTACTAATTTCTGTTTTTACCTTCTACCTTACTGATTGTTTTTTCTCACTGCTTTTTCCTTTCTTTGCTGTGCCCCACTCCATTCGCCCTTCGGGCTCACTCCGCTCCCCTACCCTACCCCCAAATCCCACCCACCCCCAGTAGCCCTGCACCTATACCTCTGAGACTCATCCCCCTATCTTTCTCAACCTACCACTAACCTAATCATCACTAGGGCACTCCCAACTTAATCTGTCCTAATTAGCCTTAATTTACCTCTCACATACATACCACCACTCCCATACCTACCATATCCATCCATTACACTAACTTGTCAGGATCCACTTCCTTCACATCCTCTTCTAATTAGTCTTACTGACAACTTTAATCCAGCCCTATCTTGTCTCACAGACACTTTCATTTCTTCCAGCTCTCCTCACTTTCAAAATAATCACAACTTACACTTTACACACTACCATGGCCCCAACACACAACACTATTTTTGTCCACACACTACTCTTAAATACACTTATACCCTCTCTAACTATACCTTATTCACTCACCTTCTTTGAAAATCTTACTCTATGCAAACAAAACCATCATTTCCAACAAACATCTTCATTTTCTCTCATCTATACCGCTAACCACAGTAACATAACCAGTACCTCAAATTATATTCTAGCAAAATATCACAGAACAAGCCACACAACTTACTTAACTATTAAAAAGAACTTCAATAATTTCAACAAAATCTTTAAATACCTATATTTTACACAACGCCACCTCCTCCTTCATGGTGATATTCATTCTAACCCTGGCCCCAATAATGACAAGAGTAACAACCTTGACAATTTAACTTTACCCAACACTCCTTTCCTAGCTAAAGGACTCAATTCCCTCCTTATAGCACATCTAAATATTAGGAGTATCAACAATAAAATTTCCCACCTACATGCACTACTTCATCTACACTCTTTTGATATTCTATGTCTCACTGAAACCTGGCTTAAACCATCCACTTTAAACCAAGAAATTATCCCCCCAGGATATAATATCCTTAGATGTGACCGAATAAACAAAAAGGTGGAGGTATAGCCATACTCTACAAATCTCATCTCTAACTTTCCCCCTGTAATGTGCTTCCATCATTAGATGCTAAAACTGAAGCACTGTCTATCAAACTCCAAATCAACAACTCCAAATCTAAAATTTTGGTCAGGGATAAACAAACTTCTTCAGCCAGGACACCCTACTACTCCTATCCCATCAGGTTTCAACCATAATAATTCCAATCAAATCCCTGATACCTTTAACAACTACTTTACTGAAGTCATACAAAACCTAGCCAATTCTTTACCTCCCTCTTCTACTCCCCTACCAAATACTCCCAACTCTTCTACTCCTACCTTTCACCTACAACCTGTAAGTACATCGCTTATCTAGAAAATACTTAGAAAACTAAAACCATGTACACCATCTGCTGACCTTCTCCCATCAGAATACCTTCAAATTGCTGCAAAGGCTTTATGTCACCCCATATCTATCCTCATTAATAGAACTATTTCCGAAGCTAAAATTCCAACCATCTGGAAAGTTGCCCATATCATCCCTCTTCATAAAGGTGGGTCTTCCACTGAACTCTCTAACTTTTGACCTATTGCCTTACTCTCTCCATTATCTAAGATAATGGAAAAATGTATTCACAAACAACTACTCAACCACCTACTACAAAACAACCTACTAGCAAACTGCCAACATGGCTTTAGACCATTCCACAGCACTACAACTGCCCTACTCTCCTTCACTGACTCTATAAATAAAAATCAGAACAACAACTCCTTCTCTGCTGCAATATTTATTGACTTGTCAAAAGCCTTTGACATGGTGAACCATAACTTACTTCTAGACAAACTAAATTCCTATTCTCTTAACCCACAAGCATTACAATGGTTTAGGGCTTACCTTCAAAATAGACAACAAGCAGTACTTTGGGAAGACAATCTGTCATCATTACTTCCCATAAATATTGGAGTCCCACAAGGCTCTATTTTAGGTCCCCTTCTCTTTTCCTTGTTCATCAATGACCTTCACTTGAACACACCCCAAGCCACCTGCATCCAAAATGGAGATGACTCAACTTTAATCTGTACTTCTAAGAATCTAGCCTCCCTCCAGTCAATTACCCAAAATGTATTCCAAAGTGTTGAAAACTGGTTTATGCAACACTGCCTCCTCCTTAATCCCAAAAAAACAAAACTACTCCTTTTTACGCCAACTCATAAATCACCAAATCCATTCTTTACCATTACCTCTAATAATGCCACCAACATAACCCCAGATACTACCACCCGGCTATTAGGAGTTACAATTGACAATCGCCTTAACTATGATGACCATATTAACTCCACCATAAAGTCTGTTAACAGAAAACTTGGTTCACTCTATAGAATTAAACCATTCCTTACCCCCTTAGCCAGGAAGACTATTGCCCAGACCCACCTAATCTCTACCCTCTTTTATGCCTCTGCCATATATACTAACTTATCTAAACACAACCTCGCAAAACTTTCTACATGTTATAATAGCATTGCTAGATTTATCACATGCTGTCCCTTTAAAACTCACCACTGCCTTAACCTTAGACAACTTGGATGGCTAGAAATACAGAACCTTATACTCAGTAAACAATTACTTATTACCCATAAAATCCTGCACTATCCCAATAATACCACTATCCTCACAGATCTGATTTCACCATACAAAAATCTGTCTACACTACATTCTGCCAATAAACATCTGGTATCCTTAGTTAAATCTAACAACAAAGCAGGTGACTCTCTTTTCTTTAATACTATAGGAAAAAACTGGAATCTGCTCCCGTCTGAACTATCTACCCTAGCTTCTACTACTCTATTCAAAAAACATATCAAAGAACATCTTAAAACCCAGTAGCTCTGTCCTTGTTCTAACCCAGACTGAAATTCCATGCCCCTCCTGCTCAAATCCCATCCCCACACACTAACCTATGCATTCAAACCAACTCTCTTTCTCTTTACACCTGCTCTGTTTTTGTGGTCTAATAATTGTTCTTTACTTTTCCCCTAGAAAACCTTTATATATTGTCTATAATCCATAATTTGTATTATTATATTTATTCATATAAACAATGCTACCTCTGTACTGTAATTTTAATATACATGTCCTTTTTAAAAATTGTTAACGTTTTAACTGTTTATGCTGGAGCTTTTCTCCCCGGGCCTCTACTGAAAATGGACATATATCCAGTTAGACTACCCCGGTCAACAAATGTAAAATAAAATAAATAAATAAATAAATAAATACATTTGGACAAGCTACTATCCTATATCAGTTTTTTTTCATGAGAGTTGTTTTTCAAGATTCCCTTTGAGCTGATGTATGGATTGCATCCCAAGTGGCTACAGGACATGGTTAAAGAAGTTTAAGAAAAGAAGGAAACCAATTTTAAAACTATGATTGAACATTATGACAATTTATAAGAAAGGTTGCATACATTCACAGCCATTTGTAGAGAATTTAGAGGAGGTGCAAGCCAGTCAACAAGGTGTATGTAATCAGGATGCTGAGAGTAGGGAGTTTCACATAGAGAATCGAGTTGTTCTCCTAGTTTCTAACAGTGAGAAGTTCCAGGCCAAATGGGACGGTCCTTATGAAAATATTGAGAAGTGAAATGAGATAAACTATAAGGTAGGACTGGTTGGGAAAAGTTGTCTTCAACAAATCCACCACATAACTTTATTAAAACCTTGGGAAGGATCCCAGGTTAATGTGGACAAAGTAGAATGAAAGGTGGTTATACAGGAAAAGGAGAGATGGCTACTGTCCATTCTCTAGTCAGTGGTGTATGACAGACTCTCAAAGTCTCAGAAATAGGAAATCCAAGACTTTCTCTTTAGGAACAAGAACATTTTTCTGACTTACCTTTGTGACCCACACTGATCACCAGTCATATGCAGACCATACTGGGGTATAATGTGAGTCTAAAACCCTATAGAATACTAGAAACCAAGAATCAATACATGCAGAAAGAAATCAGAAAAATCTTAATGGGTGGTGTAACAGAGGAATCAGCCAGTGAGCCCCATTGTGTTAGTACCAAAACCATATGGTACTGTCCAATTCGGTAATCACTTTTGGAGTCTAAATAGTATATTAAACGTTAAAAGCTATGCCATGTTGGGAATAGATGAGTAGTGCAATAACTGGGCAAGACCATGTTTTTGCCCTATCCTTGATTTGACCAAAGAATACTGGCAAATTCTTCTATCCAAAACTACCTTCTCTATGGCAGATGGCCTTTATGATGCCCCGATCACTTTCCAAAAACTGAGTGATAGAGTCTTAACACCCCAATAACCATATACAGCCATTTATTTGCATGATGTTTTTATTCACCCAGCAGATCAGGATTTAAATCTCCTCATAGTTCAGCCAATCTTAAACTCTCTAAGGCAAGCAGTACTAACAGTTAATGCTCCCAGATGTAAAGTAGGCATGACTCAAGTCTGCTGTCTATGTGTTTTATAGGTTAGGATTAATTAAACACCAGAAAGAGAAGATGTAAGCTGTAGAAAAGTTGCTTGTGCCTCAAAACAAAAAGCATTTTCCCAACCAGCTTCACCAACAGCAGGATTCCAGACAAAGTCAGGTTGAATCCAGAGGATGATATAGCTTTGATTAAGCTAAAGCAAAGCCTCTGTGCTGAGCCTACTTATTCTGCAGTCATGTGACTTTTCCAAGCCCTTTACTATTTATATAGCTAAATCACAGGTTATGTTGGGGCAGTCCACATTGATAAGTTTTATCCCATGTAAGAATCAACAATAAAGAACCCTCAGTCTGTTACCTAAAATGTTTAACTAAACAGAAAGCCAATACACCACCATGCAAAAGAAGTGCCTAATCATAAAATGAGCTCTAGGATCCCTGCAGTATAACCTGCTAGCCATAGAATTTATACTTATCACTGGCCAGTGGTATCACTTGCAGAATGAGGCCAATATCATGCTATGCCAGTGGGCTCTGACCTTACAGTTCTTGGGCTTCAAATCTAGCACTGCCCTAGTGTACACCTGTCTAGGGCTTACCGATCTTCCTTCGTACCTCTCAATGTCTTAGCATAAGAAATCTGAACAAAGCCAAATATAATGGGGGGACAAAGGCCAGAAAATAGGGATAAATTATAAATATTGCTTGTATAAATTAGAAAGTTGGTAGAATAAAAAGTTTAGTGTTATCATGCATTTTCTGAATGATATGATGTCTGAAACTTAAATGTTTGTCATTATTTAGTGAATTCATTCCTCACTGATTTGCCAGAGAACCACAAGTTTTATGAGGAACAAACCAAAAAGATGAGGCAACAATCTGGGCATTCTGTGAAAATCTGGAGAGTTTAGAGCTATGCCTTCCTTCTGGTTCAAAGCTTGAGGCTTCAGGTAAGTTGTGCTGGCAGTAATGCTCTTTTTGGGTGATTATCCCCTTCTTTGAGATGGTGTGACCATAGAGTCAGTAAACCATGGGTTTATTGTCATCCACTAATCGTGGATGCATTTTAAAAGGTTGTTCTTCTTTTCCTTTTGTTGCTCTTCCATAACCTTGTTATAACTTTTCCCCAGCATTAAAATAACTCATATTACTTCTTCTTTGCCTTCCTTTTTTTCAATTTATATCTCTCCCCGACAACCATCTCTTTTGTGTAGTACCTGTATCATTACCTTCTATTTGTTTTATTATCTCATGTATGTCTCTTGTGTATTCTTTAAATTCAGTGCACTACCAGAAAATGTGTTCCCAGCTCCCTAGTTTCTTCTCTTCACACCTTCAGCATTCTCTGTGCACACCTGAGTGCATTTTCCAATTCTTTCAGGCATATAAAAACATTTGTGCATGTATTTTCAAGCAAGGATTTTAAATTTCCTTAGCCTTACCACTTGCCACATTGTGTTATGCACTTTCTCACATTGTTTCTTTTTTATTTCTTTGTCTAACCACCTTTACCTTTCTCTTTTATTTCCTCCCTCTTCTGTCTTTCATTGTCTCCCTTAAAATACGGTATAGTGCTGTGGTTAATCCTTTGCCCTGGGATCCCGTCTCCTTATTACTGCTTGTCCATTTTATTATCTCTGGAATATCCTCCTGTTTATACTTAATCCACATGGATTCTCTCCCGTTCTCACATAGCATCACATAATGTATGTGCAAGTAACGTGGGAGCTTGTATTACCCTGAAATGATGTCCATTGTAACCTTTGATTTTTTCCTGCTGTCATCTTCCCAGTAATTCATCCCTGTCTTCATTCTCCTCTAGCTCTTTGCTGTTATATCTTTCTTGCTTCGTCTTATCTCTGCTCCTATTGGTATTATATCCTTCTTCCATTTTCCTACAGCCTCCTTTATTTGCTTTCCCCTTTAGGCTGTCAGTACAGGTATGTTGTGAACTCCTGCTCCTTCATCCATATTATTTCTAACATGTCTCCCTTTCCTTCCCACTTATGTCTTTTTTTCAACATTTCCACACATTTTGGTTGACTTAGTTTGCTTTTACACTTATTGTAAAAGGACATTTTAATGGCAATAGCATATCCTTCTTGGTTTGATACTCCAATGCCACCTTCTTCCCTGACTATTTTTAGTTTATTGCAAATCACCCTTGTTTTTTCTTTCAGCCACATTAAATCCCTCACCCAGTTTCTATGACTGTTGGTGTTGCAAAGTAATCTCAAGAACTCTAAGAAGTTAGAAAATTTAGCAGAATTGTGTGGTTGTTTTTTTTATGAGCATGGATTTTCCTCCTCAGTCCTATGCAGAAGGCATCAACTCTATATAATGTGTGGGGTTCCATGTGCCAGTACATCACTTGTACTTTTTGTATAAATAATATATTATTATATATTAATATATTATATTGGTATGTATAATAAGGAGTGCTATACAATAAACTTAAAAAAAAATCTTCTAAATCTTCTAACTTGTTAAGAGTTTTTGAGATTAATTTGCAACGCCCACAGTCATATTAATAGATTTATCCTCTGCTAGCATTTCTATCATTTTTATTTCACTATAGTTATCTAGCTCAAAACACAACTTTTGAATTTATTTTAAATCATTCATCTGAGCTCTTACCAGTCTGCTAGCATTAGAAGTCCTGTTATGAAATTTTATAGTTTGCACTTCATATGTTATCTCAGCTCTAAGTAACAATTCCATTTGAAATTTTTCGTAGACAGTGTAGTCAGTGCCATTCGTGTTCATATAACATGTTGGCATGTCCCCTACCAACAGGGAAGAAATCATTTTAGCCCATTCTGACTTGTCCTAGTTTTCATGTGCAGAAAATCACTCAGAAATTATCAGATAAAACTGAATGTCACCTTCTTTGCTTAGTTTTTTAATATGAGTGCATTTCCAGGGGTAGCAACCAAATGAGACACTTTTGCCACTAGCTGTAGTTGCACCTGCTTAGGCTCACATTAGCATAATCTTCCCATTGTAAGATAAAAAGTCCTTATATTATCTTGTTTTAGGACACCTTCACTTTCCCTTATCATTGTATTGCTTTCCCAGTAAAAATTATTCTTCTCTTCATTGTTAACTTCTATTTTTATGGTCTTATTATCAAAAAAGCCAGCTATCACCATGTTAACCTGCTTCACTTTCAAACTAGAATTATGCATCATTTATATTTAGAATATACTGATACACAGACAAGGGTTAGTGTTTTCCTTTCTCACACACCTTTTCCTGTTTCACTGCCAGTCCCTTTTTGTATAATCTTAATTTTCTAGAATTTTCATGTTAGCTTTCCAAATTAATTCTTGAGATCTTTTGGAATCCTTACTCCTCACTTGTAACTCACAATTAAAACCTTCTGCTCAGTTTTTTTTAATTTAAAAATAAATACAACTTGATTTTTAACATTTTTCAAATACTATTATTATCGCCTTTGTATTAACTTCAAAATATTTAATGTACACTTTCACAGTCACGTATCAGCATTCTATTACTTGCACTACTGCAATGTTTCTTTATATCCCAAATGACCATATCTGTATATCGTTCTAATCCCAAATTAGCATATAACCCCCCTACAAATTGTAATTCTGTTTGCAAACTTTATTGTTTTGCAATAAATCTAATGCTTTGTAAAAATGTCATTGCTTTAATATTTCCTTTATTACTGTAACACATTTAATCATTTGAAATGTTTTTATATGCTACTTACTTTTAGTGTTAATACCAAAAAGGAGAAAGGAATCTCTTTACCTGCATGTCTTTGGCAAAATTTTCATTTTTCTTTCACTTATCCTTTCCCCCTTTGTACCCCCCTTCTACTTTCTTCTGTTGTTGTTTATCTTCAGGTTCACCTCAAGTACCAGTCTTTGTCTTTATTTCCCTCCTCACTGTTTACATTTTCTTCACATTCTTGTTTGACACTTACAGTCTCTCTTGTACCCCTTCCTCTCTTTGTTCCTCTGATTTTGCTTCAGATTCCTTACCATCTCACCAGAAGTATCTGGTTTATAATTTTGTTTAGTGTGATCAACTTCTTCACACTATTCAGAACCTTTTATATTATATTCATATGTAGCATCTTTATTTTTTTTTTGACTGATCACAGTACTGTAAAGTGCCCCAGTAATTTGTTGACCTTATTATACCAAGTCAATTCACAATGTTTTTAACATGCAAGGAAACTCTGGTGTACCATTGCCCAACTGATATTTGATCAGATTCAATTAGTATATTTACAGTCCACCAAATCAAATATTAATTATTGTTTGTCCTCCCCCAGCTTTGGGAGAATGAAAGAAAATAATTAATCTGTTTCTTCTGTAAGTTCTAAATTTTGAATCTTACAGTTTGCCCATGATTTTCATTTATTCTGTAATTACACAGTTTATTACTGCTACTTGCCCATACATAACTGCGGTGGTGGTGCTGCGGTAGCATTGTCGCCTCACAGTAAGACGTTGTCCTGTTCGATTCTCAACTAGAGCGTCTTCTGTGTGGAGACATGCGTGAATGGGTGTACCTTCATTGAAGGCTGTGCGTCAGAGCTGGCAACTTGGCACGTAAAAATCTACTGCCAATCATTAGTGGACCAGAGTTCCACTGTGGCGACCCCTAACTGGGAAAAACTGAAAGACACAACAACTTGCCCATAACCAACATCAGGAAAAGTTTCTCTGCCCAGATAAATAATTTCTCAGAGAACTGCAGCTTGCAGGCTCAGAAGCGTCCTCATTTTGTCTGTATCAAGCTCCTAATCAAGTTGTGATGAGAAATGCAGCTGACCATTTCCTTATAACCCTTTTTGTTCCTGAAGATCTGGTGACATTAGCACCCTTTTACAGAAATGTTGGTTGTTTCTTTATCAATATTAGTTCACCAGCCCCACTTTGAAGGGAAAGAATGTTTCAATATGTAATGCAAATGAAACTTTGAAACTATCTCTACATTGCTTTTATGCTCTTCATGTCCAGATATCTTAATCCCTAGCAGTCAAGACAACAACCTGGCTCCATGGTATTCTGTTCTCAGGTTCTGACTCTTCATACATCTCACTTAAACATAATTTTCAAGAATCTAGTCCTTTTCACATATGAACTAAAGCATTCTCCAAGCTCCACATTAGTCTCAATTATTGTGTTTTCTCCTTCCCAAATATCCAGCTCTGCTTCCTTCACCATACTGGAAACCTTAAACACTCTTATGTGTAGACAAATTATCCATTGTCCTGGCCAAATCTCTCCTAGCAAATATGACTACCACTATTAGTCTGCTGTGAAGTAGGCTATGCATATCAGAACTAATCCAGTCAGTAAAAATAATTAAGTAAACGAATGAATAAATAAAGGAATAAAATAAATAAAATAAGCTATGTTGTACTTTATGATGGAATTATGCTTGGGAATGCTTGCATCAGGACATGTCAGACATATGGTAACCCTTACCATCTGAACAGAAATGCTATTAGTAATTGCAGTGACTGTTTTACTATATGTTGCAGTTTGCTCCATATGGTATAATTCATTCATTTCATTAAAGACATTTGAATGCATCAACATGTATCACTGGAATTGGTAAAGCACAGTAATAAACCAGCCCTTGGTAGCTGAAATAACTTTTTCTTTGACTTACTTCTACATTTTCACCTGGCATGCCCTTGTAAATGGGTCTATATTATAAACACGAACGCTTACCTTATCAAATCCCTAAACGTCACCCCATCCTCATCAAACCGCAAAAACACTGAACGCCCTAAACTGCGAAATTCAAAATATCGAACTATCATACTTGTCCCACCCCACCACCTGCTACATCCACCTACACAAACAAACGGAATAAACCACATACATACACTAACCAAAACCCTACATCTAGCCCTAAACTAAACCCTACTTCTAACCCTACACTAAATCTTACATATACCACTAAGTATGCACTTAACTTAATCTGCACCCTAACCCTAAGGTCCGTAACTATTGCCCACTTACCTTAAAAAGCTAAACCCAAACAAACTAAATAATCCACACACATACACTTAACAAAATCCTACACTAAACCTAACATACATTACCATCCATGCACTTACCTTAACCCGCACCCTAACCCTAAGGTCCATAACTATTACACACTTACCTTACGGAGCTATACCACAGAAGGCCAACCATGATGATTTGACATTTCCATTTTCGCTCCTCAGGATGTTCGATGTTTTCGCGTTTCGATAAGGACGGGTCCATGTTTAGGGATTAGATAAGGTAAGTGTTTGAGTTACTAATAGGGAACCAATGAATCATACACAACATACACCTTGTCTGTTTACAAATAATGTTAAAGTTATGTAAAACATTACTTATCATGAATGTTTCCTTAACTATTAAAAAGAAAAACAAGTGAGTTAGCCATACGCTGCAATACCCGCCTCTACATTGTAATTATGAGAGGTTACATGTAACATCTTGGGTCATTTCCTTTTTCTTTACAGTTCCAGGTTTTTGAAATGGTTCATAGAAACATGCCTTTATCACTCAAACTACATTATAGTACTAAAAGCCAATTTCTATAAAGAGGAAAAGAGAAGAGCTGAGGCTTACAATACTGAACTAATCTGCTGCAGTTGCATTTTTGTGTATCAGCAAATGACACTAATAGCATAAAGAAAATAGACCTTATCCAAGCATCTGTTAACAACAAAGTTCTCTTCATGAAATGTATCTTTATATCACTATTATATCCCAAGGCTAATAATTACCGAATGCCTCTCCTCTCCTAATTAAAATCAAGTGCTACATCTGCATAAGTAATCCCAATTAATGGCTCAGCACAAAAAGCAAAAATAAGTGAGTTTTGAAGAAAAATCCTGTTAATCTATAATATTGATAAATGCTGTTCCCTAGCCAGCGATCTATGTTTGGGTACCTTCCCAAATTATCATGGAGCATCTCCCAAAATGTATTAGTCTTTCAGGTGTATAAAACATTTCCAATATCACATATATGTTTTTTTTTTAGTTTTTGTTAAGCTGTATGCTTCACTATGATTATTATGGAGTTTGGCATGAAACAAAGTGAGAAATGGCCTCTCACTTCATTAAAAGACGACATCATTCCAGGTAGCTAGGTTAGTTTTGTAGAAATATTTTCTCCAGCTGCTAGGTAAAAAATTTTGTGTTTGGCTCCACTGAGGTTGTGATCTCCATGGATAATGGAATAATTTAATGTCATGTTTATTTGCTAAGTTTGGACAATAATCCCTAATGACTAGAATGAATGTGTGGCTAAAGCCGTTACACTTAGAAATCAAGCTTTTTCTGCAGAAATACAATAATGTTCTCATTACCAGACAAGAAAAACAGGTCTACAGATTTTTTCCACTGTACTTAACGAAAATATAAGTATTGTGAACCAAAAGTGAAGGAGATGAAGAAAAGTGCACACATGAATTTCAGCACGAGGACATTAATTACAATGTCCTTTCTGGCTTCACAAATTAGTGGATTGGAGATCTTGTGACAGTAGCCTAATAACTTCAGAACTTTTTGATGGTAGGACTAGTATGAGTCTCAGCTGATAGGGTGGGATCTAAGCACATCCTGAGGAATGTGTGTGCAAAGTTCCGGTTGAATGAGTAGTTGTGGAGGGGGGTGGAGTCACACATACTAATTTCTGTCACTCCTTTCAGTTTTGACTGCATTTCAAACAACATGCAATCTCTGTTATTTGCATTGACAATAAGTCTGTTTTTGTAATATTAGCACAAAAGTAGTTTAAATTCAACATGGAGTTTAATTTTTATGAAATTTCATTTACTATCAGAGTTGATGATTACCAGGTCTTCAGCATAAAGCAAGACATGAAGATGGGGAAGGTCTGCAGGAAGTCACTAACAACAAGGGAAAACAATAATAGGACTGAGGGCAGACCCTAGTCACAGCTCTATTTTAAATATAACTGTATCTGAAGAGAATAACCCTATCAACGTGGATAAAAAAAACACTAAAATATGAAAGAAATTAACCCTTGTTTCTCCTGTATCAAGTAAAAGTAGTACTTTTGGGGAAAAATGTCTTATTTTAACCATCAGATAAACTAATTTGAGCAAGCAGGGGGTGTAACACTAATAAAGATTCTGAAATCTGGTCCCAGAATGTTGCCTTTTTAACAACAGTATGGTGGACTAATGATGCAGTGCTAAATGCTTCAAGCAGGAGATATCTCTTTGAGATCTTTCAGACCCTTATGTTATCTAATGCACCTAATGTCTACATGAGAAACTATACTATATTGCATGGAGTAACACAGTGTAAAACAGTATCACAGTGTGATAGTTCATTGTAAAAACTTCTGTAATGGCATCCTTGGTAAGTACTATGTCCCTGTTACCACAAAAATGATTTCTTTTTGTAGTTGTACTTTTGGCAGAAGCACTTAGTGTACTGGTTATCCAAAACAGAATTATTTTTGCTGTTTATATTGGAGAAATTTCATCAAATGAAAGTTCTAAAATGTAAAAGTCTTTGTTGCATCATACCATGGTCGCAGCACCTGAAAAGGCATTGGCAGTAATACCTTTACCTACCAAATGGAAAATCAGAAAGCCTGTGCTCAAAGAAGAAAAATGTGCAAGCTGTGATAAAAATGAATATATTACTGATGGCGTTATTTGAAGAAAAGCTTTTAGAAGTAGATAACATTAGATAATTACTGGCTTTGGTTAACTTGGTGGTGTTGTGCATGACAAAGGACCATGATTATGCTGTTAGGCATCTCAGATCCCCAGCTTTATCTACCCCCATGGTCACTTGATTTTGTATGAGGGAAACTCCCGTCAACAGACCATGTCTCCTCTTAGCGTGAGTATCAGCAAGCACCCTCCCAGCCAGGACTGGCATGCCTATCTCTTCCCTGCTGCTACCTCAATCACTTGAACCACTATCTGGCTCACCTGGGCTGTCGTCTGGGTTTTATATCTCTACACCACTGAAGCAGGAGAAGAAGAAGTGTTTTGTTGGCCCGGCTAATCCAGGGGAAGCAAGAGGTTTTCTACTCAGGGCTACAGTACTCAGTAGAGTTCAAGGCCTCTGTCCCTGAATAAAAAAATCCCTGTGAGAATGCACCAGCAGTTTGATGCAGAATAGTTACATATAAACATCACAGCATATGGAGCATGGGATAGGGCAATAAGTAGAGCATAAAACACCCTTTGCAATAGTCTGGATGGCAACACACTAAGCCCCTCCATTCTCCTTTCCACCTGCACACAGAAACTTACACTCCATTTTTCTCCACGTAGCAAAATCCCAGTCCATGAGGGCCAAACTGGATAATAGCCAAGAATGTTGGGGATAAAAATGAAGGATGGGCTCTGTAATTTGGTTGATAGGCTACTGTGAAGGGAGCCAGAATTAATTTATAATGTGTCTGTGTAATCCTATTTGCTGCAACAGGCCAATTTATGAATATATACCCTTGCATTTGTCGCACCCTTAATAGTGACTCATGGATTTTCTTCACAGGTGCCGAGTCTGCAGCTAGGGAATCTCCTGCCTGCTCCTTGATCTGTTTAAATGTGACTTGCATTATTTTTAAATACTTGTTGTAATATTAGGATTTACATGTAGTTTGTTAGATGTAAATACATATTATCTTTGCCTAGGCCTAGAAATTGCCACCATATTAAAGCAAACATATATCTTTATTTTACATTTTACATGCAGTTTTAATAGAAAGAAATGTTTCAGTACAAGTGAATAACTGCTAATAAGAATAAAATGCGCTAATAGAATGTGCGGCACATTACGTATAAACAGGCTTATAAACCAAGGTTAAAGAGGCTTGTAGAACCTGTAGGAAATTTACAGGGTTTTGGTATTATTAGGAGAAATACTTCAGGCACAGACATCAGTCAGATAGTTCAAACTGATACACAAAAAGTCATTGCAGTGCAGTCCACAGAAGTTGTGGTACAGATATGCAAGGGATAGTGTAGAAGTCAGGTCATATATCCAGCATTCCAGAATATTAATTATATTATCCAAGATGAAAGGGATCATTCTGAGTATAATGAGTGCAGAAGCTACGGACATGATAATTTAGTCTATTTCAGTTTTTGGAGACAATAAGATCTGATTCAGATATTCTTGATATCTTCCACTTTACATAATAAAGCATTCTTAACTGAACTACTACTGTATGCTGAAAGGTACAAGAAGATTTGACACATAAAGGAGGGACTAGCACCTGTTCACTACAGTTGTGGGTAATTAAAAGATAAAGATATTTATTCCAGCCTCATTCCAGTTTCTTCCAGTTATTTTTGGGTTTCTCCAGTATTCTACTGTCCTTTCAATTCTTATAATGACAAGCCAGCCAGTACTTTTACAGTAAAGGTGCCAGCAAATGTGTGGTTTAAAGTTAAGAATTTTACAAAGCAGTCTAAAAATCTGTGTTCCAGAAATGTTCATTTAAATTTCAGTGTTACTAATTCAGTCTGGTATGGAGATAATTGCAGTGAAATCCATACTGCCAGTCTTATAGAAACGTTTGGTCTGAGCAAGCCAGAACTTCTCTTCCTGTAAGGTTACCCTCTAAGATTGCCTACAATGGCTGGTATGGTACATAGCTGCACTTTTTCTTTTTGATAAAGTAATCAGTTTCTTGCAGTAGTCTCTTTAGCACTTTCAAGTCGAAATGATGAAGTTGTTGTTTGTAGTCCTCTAAACTGTAATTCAGTATAGATAACTTGCTAAAATACATTCTGTCATGCTTAGAGGATGGTGCAAGGTGTTTTTTACAAATAAGGGGTGGGGGCATTGCTTGGTTTTAAAGTATATAGCACATAATGTTAACACATTTCGAGATAGGAGGAAAGAGTTAAACTGAGGGAGTCACATCAATGCTGTTGCTGTTATTGTGCCTTTTTGTAAGAGACTTTTATTGGTAACATTAGCAGGTCAGTTAAAACATAAAGGTTTTCAGGCATTGAGACTTTCTCTGTATACCGATTATGGAGCAGAAATTGCCAACTTGTTGTCCAGTAAGTGTCAATGGTTGTAAGAAGACCAATACTCTGAAGTGGACATGTGAGTGGTAGTGCTACTTGTTTGTTAGATAGCATAGTGTGTGTGTGTGTGTGTGTGTGTGTGTGTGTGTGTGTGTGTGTGTGTGTGTGTGTGTGTGTGTTGAAAAATTATATGGAGCTTACTGTTTGCTGTGATGGATTTGAAGTCTTCTTAAGACACTTAGTCTTGCTGGCTGGATTCTGCTAAAATTCAAAGTCTGGTTATATTTGCATTCACAGTCTGTTGCATACAGAAACTTGCAGAATATACACTGATGAGAGAATATACTTTGCAGCATCAACTTAAGAGTAGTAACAAATAACTTTTTATAATAAACCAAATGGACTAACGTTGCAGCTTAAAGTACTGTTCCAACTTTACTTCTCATATAGTACAGATGATGTGAGAGATATAACATTTACCTCAGGACAAATGAGTCCCTACCATACCTCTAACATAACTGGATTCATACAGCTCTTTATATACACTTTTAGTCATGCATAAACATATACATTTCCTCTTGATATTCTATTTTGGAGAATTGCTCATCCTGTAGAAACAATACTAATTGTTGCAGATGCTGATGCAAACTGCTGACTTGATAATATTATTTTTAAGCTTCCTTGTTTAACAATGTCTTGTAAGAGACCAGCTTTTCTGACAGTGTGAACATCCTGTATTCTATCTGGATCTTTGTATAAGAACATCTGTTCTTTTGCCAATGCTGATAACAGTGTCCTGTTGTCCATGCAGAAAAACATGTTTTTGAGGAAACACATTGTCACAGTGTCATAAACATGTCCTGTTATTTAAGGAAACATATTGTGTCCATTCTTTTTATATGCAGAAAAACATGTCAGTGTTCTTTAAAAGCAGATTTTGCATTTTTGCTCTTGCATACATCCTGTTTTTAAGTTTGTAAGGGAAAAATGTCCATTCAGCAGATTCCTTTTCCAAGCCATGGTCATTTAGTATGGTTGCTGATCACATATTACTAAACTCTGTTTCTGCATTTAAGCAAGCTTTTTCTTTCAGCATATTTACAACAGAATTAATTTCAGCCTTATATTCATAATATCTAACAATTCCCTCTGTTTTTAAACATACTCAAAACATTTTATATAGAAAACACATTAAGAAACAAACCTATAGTCTTCTTTTGATACAAGTCAAAATGCAATTTTACATAGTTAATACAATGATAGTATTACTACAAAAACTGAATGTATTTAAAACTTTTTCTTTTGCAGACCATTCTGTGAAAATATTTTATCAATTATGAGCTGTGTCTGCTTTAATGTTATTTTTTTTACTTGATCAATTTATTCTTTTGCAATCACAGAATTCAATTTATGACTTAGAACTGTTCCATTAACTCTTTGCAACTGTTGAATTAACTATAAGAGACAAGAACCATGTGCTACTGCAAGCATTTATACACTGCTGAAAATATACAGTTTTAATGTTATTTTAACCATAACATTGTGATCATGTCTCTGAACTGCTCATTAACATCTTGGTAAAATACTGAACTGGGCTTAGATAATAAATATTTGAAAGCAATTATTTTACTGGGGTAAAACCAGTGATATTACAACAAGACAAATTAGTTTTGAACTTATTACAATGTATCCTGATCAGTATGTATTTACACAGACTGTTTGCTATTCATGCATTTCAATCTAGTAGGTACCCTGGACCCATTGTTTTCTTTAAATATGTTTTTTTTCACACATGTTCATTACTAGACATTAATTTCATTTGTACTGAATTATTCTGCATTTGTACATACAAAGACTATCATTTGTACTGAATTCTTCTGCATTTCTATATACAAAGACTATAACGTACATTTAGTCTAATCTTACAAATTTAATTTATGTCTCTTTAGAAATATCTAGTGGAATTGCCACCAGAGGCATATGTCCTGTTATTACTCAACAATTAAAAGTATTCATGCTTTTTTATACCAACATTGTTTTGCCAAAAACATATTAAAAATAGTGACCAATCTTGTTCAGTTTTTTACATATCTTTACTCTCTCTTGTATAGCTCCATCTCTTGTTTTTTAAACCATCTCTTGTATAGCTTTACAGTTTAATAGGTTGTAAATACAATTTAATACTAAACCATACAATAATAACCATTATGATAGCTATTAACAACTTGTAAAATATCTTATCCTGTCAGGTGTAATCCAGTTTACCAGTATGTCTAATACACTAATACCTGTTTTTTTCCTCCCCATAAAAGAGTATTGTCAAGAAGGAATGATATATTTCTTCCTGTAGCTTTATTTTAGACCCTTGTTGTTTATTGTTTCTGTAGCTTTATTTCAGACACGTGTTGTTTATTTTTTTCTGTAGCTTTATTACAGACCCTTGTTTTTTATTTTTTATGTAGCTTTATTTCAGACCCTTGTGCAGTACTGCTTATACAGTCAGTGTAAAACTGAGAAAGTACCCCTCCCTGTAGTATTGCACTATTGTTTATCTGCTTTATGCTGTGAGAATAGAAAGTATGTCAGCCCAACACTTTGATTATACATTTATTTTATTAAATTATGGACTTTTGTCTGATTTGATAATTTTTTATAAACTTTTGCTGTTCACTACCACTAGTAGGTATTTACACCCTCCTGCACAATTGATTTGAACTGTATGTATACTATAGCCCATTTGCTGGCTGCACTTGATGCAACTGAGTTTTTTTTCTTTTAACATTTACTTGCAAACAGATTATCAGTGATATCTATGCACAATTGTGACATTTCATTACAATTACCAAATAGTGTTGCCTGTAAACATTTTAACAATTATGATTTAATAACGATGCTTTAGAAAAACTCAAGCTACTTGTCTGGCAATCAGTCTTGTTGTTTATCTTATCTTTCCAACATTTCCTGTAACTATTCATCTAGTCCAGGAAGGTCTGAGCTAATTTTTTTGGCATTTTTCCTTTAATTTGATTGTGATTTGTATAACTATGCATTTATACTACATAAACAGACATTATTTTACAATTAGCTTAAATGGATTTCAGTATTTTTTATTTATTTATCTATTTAACTGCCCTGCCATTAATTTTACAAAAACTGTTTGAATAATACCATCTGTGATTTTCTTTTTAAAATTTAGAACTTTAACTGTTTGGTGTTACTATACAATTATAAAAAAAAATTGTAAAAAAAACAAAATAGATATTAGCTTAATTAACATATGTTTATATTTACATTATTTGTATTTGCTGTTGTCTGCCTGTTATTCTTGTGTATTGTAACAGATGTATTTTAGATGAAAAGAAAATACATGCATGTCTGTCTTGTATCTTTATATCTTCATACAAGCATGTCATTAAGACTTTAAATTTTTATTCATTATCTATTTTTATTTAATTTTATATACTAGAACAGTTTTGTTTACCTTTTGACTATGCTAAGAATGGCAGTCATATGCTCTACTTGACTGTAGTACTGATAAATGTCTTGCTTTAACTGAATGAAAGTAAAACATTTGAGAATGATTTGTCCAGACATCAGATCCTACCATCCTACTATGTATGTTTAACCATTTTCAAAACATAAACATATTATAAAATATATTTCTTTTGCACAGATTAACTGTGTATGCAGGAAGTTCCCAGTCTTTGTCAGTTCAGCTAATTTATTTCCCTTATCCTGCAACTGCTGTTGAATTTCCTGTAATGTTGCATGTTTTTTCTGACATTCTTTAGTAAGCTGTTTTGCTGAATTTGAAATTCCTATGCACTTTTGAAAATATGTATGTATAACTTGTCTAAGCTTCCTGGACTCATTGTGTCTGTCTTTTAGAAGTTTATTACATTCCTTTGTAACAAAATGTACTAGGGGTTCTATCAGTAACTGATTTGACTCACATGTGGTGACAGGACATAACTGTTCAACATCTGAATGTAATGGAAACACTTTACCCTTAGTTAATTCTTTATCATGAACAGATCTGTCTTCACAGTCTATTTTGTTAGCAATATCATGCAATATTTTCTTATGGCATAATACACAAAATGCAGTTTTTGTTGAAGCACACAATAAACATTTGTCATATTTCACATGTTTTTCTTTGAGATACCAGTCAAATATTGTAATACATTTGCATAATGCCTTACTATCAACCTGCCCTAATAAGGTTTTACATTTACTAATGTGCTGTGTATACCAACATTGCAATTTACTAAAGTTTGGTTTACTCCTGCATGAATTATAAATAATATCCATACTGTCTAATAACATACAAACTGTCTAATAATATACAAACTGTCTAAGAATATACAAACTGTCTAACATCATCCACACTAAATATGTGACACAGAAAAAAGTCTTACCAGTTAGCAAGAAAACAGGTGATCAGGCTGTTGTTGCTGATGGCTAGAATTTTTTCAGAGTCACTTGAGAAGCTGGTGAAGCACAACAGGCAGCGGACTGCTGTACAAGTAGACATCCACCTTTTCTTGGAGAATTTATGGCACTGCGACTTTCTTGAACTAGTCTCACTCCGGATTTTAGACGTCTAAAAAACTTTACTACCGCAAGCTGCATAAACTGGAATACTTCTGTTTAGGATTTACACATACGTACAAATGTTAGTTACTGCAATTTGACTGAAGTGACCCTCTGTAGGGCTTACCATCACTCCCCCTGTGTTTGAATGCAGATTTTAGGTTCAAATGCAGGCTAGCTTGCCATTGAAAAATTATATGGAGCTTACTACTTACTGTGATGGATTTGAAGTCTTCTTAAGACGCTCAATCTTGCTGGCTGGATTCTGCTAAAATTCAAAGTCTGGTTATATTTGCATTCACAGTCTGTTGCATACAGAAACTTATAGAATATACACTGATAAGAGAATATACTTTGCAGCATCAACTTTAGAGCAGTAACAAATAACTTTTTATAATAAACCAAATGGACTAACGTTGCAGCTTAAAGTACTGTTCCAACTTTACTTCTCATATAGTACAGATGATGTGAGAGATATAACATTTACCTCAGGACAAATGAGTCCCTACCATGCCTCTAACATAACTGGATTCATACAGCTCTTTATATACACTTTTAGTCATGCATAAACATATATATTTCCTCTTGATATTCTATTTTGGAGAATTGCTCATCCTGTAGAAACAATATTAATTGTTGCAGATGCTGATGCAAACTGCTGACTTGATAATATTATTTTTAAGCTTCCTTGTTTAACAATGTCTTGTAAGAGACCAGCTTTTCTGACAGTGTGAACATCCTGTATTCTATCTGGATCTTTGTATAAGAACATCTGTTCTTTTGCCAGTGCTTATAACAGTGTCCTGTTGTCCATGCAGAAAAAACATGTTTTTGAGGAAACACATTGTCACAGTGTCATAAACATGTCCTGTTATTTAAGGAAACATATTGTGTCCATTCTTTTTATATGCAGAAAAACATGTCAGTGTTCTTTAAAAGCAGATTTTCCATTTTTGCTCTTGCATACATCCTGTTTTTAAGTCTGTAAGGGAAAAATGTCCATTCAGCAGATTCCTTTTCCAAGCCATGGTCATTTAGTATGGTTGCTGATCACATATTACTAAACTCTGTTTCTGCATTTAAGCAAGGTTTTTCTTTCAGCATATTTACAACATAATTAATTTCAGCCTTATAGTCATAATATCTAACATGTGTGTTTGGATGCATCAGTAGGCTGAATACATAACATGATTCATATTTAGTTATGTACTGAACCCAGGTTAGCCAGGATATCATTGCATGCCATTATTTGGTGGTACAATGACTGGGACTAAATACTAAATCCAAACATAGGTCACACATCATCAAATAAGCAGCCTATTAATGTGACATGGGTCTAACAGAATGAGTCAAGTGAAGTGTGTACATTAGTAGGGGTGGTAGCTCCACTGAATGAAGCTCCCCAGCTAGGAAACAACTTTCACACACTTCTGCCTTTGTCAGGTCATGCACTTGATTGTACCTTTTATTAATTTATTCTGAACTATTTCACTGATTTACAGAAATTGGAATTTTGCCCAGATGTTTTTCTGATCATTTGGCAATAATTTTTTGAGCATGCAATATTTTGGTGATAATTGCTGTCTAGCAGTTTTTTTTCTTCAGGGGATAAGCAGCCAAGCAACTCCTTCACCTCCATAGGCATATTTCAAATTGTATAGCTCTACAGAAAAAAATATTTTTGATATTATTCCCTTTTCCCCATGGTTAGAAAACATTGTAGAGTACAAATAAGCTTTTAAATAAGGCTATGCCTGTGGTATAGTGGGATAAAGCCCCAACTATGGTCCTGGCAACATCGAATCAATTAGCAGCTCAAACATTTGATAATATAAGAGCAGGGGCGGCTCGTGGCATAGGGCTGCCGGACTGCAGCCCCCTCAAAAAGAAAAAGAAATGAAAAAATAAAAAAAATATTTTTTTAAAATTAGCGGACTGGCATGCGCATAGACCGAGTCGGCTTATCGGTCTATCGCATGCTCAGGGCAGCCCGGCCGTCCCCATAGGGGGACACAAGGAGCGTCTGTGCACTTTTACAGTGCACAGACCCGCCAGGATTATGGGACGCGTCCGGACTGCAAGAGGAGCAGCAGGGACTCGGGACAGTGCCTCAGGGATCTCGTCGGCGTCGGGAAGGAGCATGTGGATCTCGCGGGTCTTCAGTATTGCGCGGGAAGGATGTATGGATTGTACGGACGTTGTATTCATTCAGGAAAAGTGCCTTTCAATTTACAATGTTTATTTTTCTTTGTGTATGGTGCTTGTGCTTTACTGGAGTTTGTGTATGGTGCTTGTGCTTTACTGGAGTTTGTGTATGGTGCTTGTGCTTTACTGGAGTTTGTGTATGGTGCTTGTGCTTTACTGGAGTTTGTGTATGGTGCTTGTGCTTTACTGGAGTTTGTGTATGGTGCTTGTGCTTTACTGGAGTTTGTGTATGGTGCTTGTGCTTTACTGGAGTTTGTGTATGGTGCTTGTGCTTTACTGGAGTGTGTGTGTGTGTGTGTGAAAATGCCCCAGGTGCTTATGGTGGTGTGGTA
Organism: Protopterus annectens; assembly: GCF_019279795.1. Classification (NCBI taxonomy): domain Eukaryota; kingdom Metazoa; phylum Chordata; order Ceratodontiformes; family Protopteridae; genus Protopterus; species Protopterus annectens. The sequence continues at coordinate 1,946,864,848 of NC_056725.1, read as the reverse complement.
GGGAATGCCTCAGGCTTGAACCCTGTACCCTGTATGCAGGTGTTAAAGACTTGAGTTCCCTACCCACCACCATTTGTAAAAAAATTTCAGATTTTTACCTCATATTTGATCTGATCTGTTCCTCATAATATCTGTGGTTTGTAAATGTTGTAATGCTTGATATTTGATGGTGTAGTAGTAGCATTGTTGCCTCACAGCTGCAGGTTCTTGGGTTTGATTCTTGGCTGGGGTTCCTTCTTTGTGGGGTCTGTATCTTCTCCCTGTGTTTGTGTGGGTTTGCTTTTGTGCCCTCCCATGTTACAAAGACATGTCTGCATTATTTCTTCCTGGGCCTCCGCTGAAAATTTGTTTATTTGTTCCAAGTCAGACTGTCCTGATTAAAAATGTTAAATAAAATTGATAGGCATTTGAATTTCAGACTTAAGGGTTTCTGAATGTTTAATTCCCTGCGTATTTGATGGTGCAGTGGTAGTATTGTTGCCTCACAGCTATAGGTTTTCTGGTTTGATTCTTGGTTGGGGTGGCTTCTGTGTGGAGTCTGCATCTCCTGCCTGTGTTTGTGTGGATTTGCTCTGGTGCCCTGCCATTTTACAAAGATGTGTCTGCAGTTTTAATCCCTCGTCTCTGCTGAAAATTGTTTTGTTCTGTCCATGTAAATTTGACAGGCATTTGAATTTCAGACTTCAGGTTTCTGAATGTTTAATTCCTTGCAGATTTGATGGTGCAGTGGTAGTATTGTTGCCTCACAGCTATAGGTTTTCTGGTTTGATTCTTGGTTGGGGTGGCTTCTGTGTGGAGTCTGCATCTCCTGCCTGTGTTTGTGTGGATTTGCTCTGGTGCCCTGCCATTTTACAAAGATGTGTCTGCAGTTTTAATCCCTCGTCTCTGCTGAAAATTGTTTTTGTTCTGTCCATGTAAATTTGACAGGCATTTGAATTTCAGACTTCAGGTTTCTGAATGTTTAATTCCTTGCAGATTTGATGGTGCAGTGGTAGTATTGTTGCCTCACAGCTATAGGTTTCTGGTTTGATTCTTGGTTGGGGTGGCTTCTGTGTGGAGTCTGCATCTCCTGCCTGTGTTTGTGTGGATTTGCTCTGGTGCCCTGCCATTTTACAAAGATGTGTCTGCAGTTTTAATCCCTCGTCTCTGCTGAAAATTGTTTTGCTCTGTCCGCAGTAAATTTGACAGGCATTTGAATTTCAGACTTCAGGTTTCTGAATGTTTAATTCCTTGCAGATTTGATGGTGCAGTGGTAGTATTGTTGCCTCACAGCTATAGGTTTTCTGGTTTGATTCTTGGTTGGGGTGGCTTCTGTCTGCATCTCCTCCCTGTATTTGTGTGGATTTGCTCTGGTGCCCTGCCATTTTGCAAAGACGTGTCTGCAGTATTAATCCCTGCATCTCTGCTGAAAATTGTTTTGTTCTGTCCGCAGTAAAATTGACAGGCATTTGAATTTCAGACTTCAGGTTTCTGAATGTTTGATTCCTTGCAGATTTGATGGTGCAGTGGTAGTATTGTTGCCTCACAGCTATAGGTTTTCTGGTTTGATTCTTGGTTGGGGTGGCTTCTGTGTGGAGTCTGCATCTCCTCCATGTGTTTGTGTGGATTTGCTCTGGTGCCCTGCCATTTTACAAAGGCGTGTCTGCAGTTTTAATCCCTGCTGAAAATTGGTTTTGTTCTGTCCGCAGTAAAATTGACAGGCATTTGAATTTCAGACTTCAGGTTTCTGAATGTTTAATTCCTTGCATAATTGATGGTGCGGTGGTAGTATTGTTGCCTCACAGCTATAGGTTTTCTGGTTTGATTCTTGGTTGGGGTGGCTTCTGTTTGGAGTCTGCATCTCCTGCCTGTGTTTGTGTGGATTTGCTCTGATGCCCTGCCATTTTACAAAGGCGTGTCTGCAGTACTAATCCCTCGTCTCTGCTGAAAATTGTTTTTGTTCTGTCCGCAGTAGAATTGACCGGCATTTGAATTTCAAACTTCATGTTCTTCAGAATACATAGTAGCACAACCTTTTTTTCTAGCAATTTTCTAAGTTTATAAGATGAATATTTTAAATTTGTCCCTATTTTTGGGACTGTATTCCCCATTATTGGCTTGTCAGGTTTTGTGCTAAGGTTGACAGCTATGGCAAGAACTGAATTCACTGAATATGGACTGTAGAATTGTGCATATTTACTGATAAAGGTGCACTGTAGAATTGTGCATATTTACTGATAATGGTGGACTGTAGAATTGTGCATATTTACTAATAATGGTGGACTGTGGAATTGTGCATATTTACTAATAATGGTGGACTGTAGAATTGTGTATATTTACTAATAATGGTGGACTGTGGAAGTCTGAGTAGACTTTTTATGATAAATGTTCTCAACTGGGCAGTTTTGCCATTATGGGTGCATATGTTTTGTTTCATTGCTTACTGGAAAAATGTTCAAAACAAATTTAAAACACCCTCTAACAAGTGTACTGTATTGTACAAGGAATATAATTTTAGTACAATGAGGAAGGTGTATCAAAGAGCACATGTATGTTTCATATGCAAGGGGCCTATGATTCGAAAACAGCCCAAAATTAATCTTTATCTGCCACTGGCAAAATGTATTTTCTTTGAATGTGGGTTTCAATGAATGTGAGTTTCAAGGGCAGAGAAGTTTTAATGCTAAGTTTTCATTGTGAGACTGCATTGCTTTGTTTAACAGATTACTTAATGTTTGTGCTGTAAAATACAAAATAAAACTTTCAAATGAAGTCCAATCATTGAAGTAAAGCAGTATGCACATTAGTGTTTATGGTAAATGGAGTGAAATAGCCAAGTAATGGTTAATTGGAATGGCTGCAGAGGCTCCAGTTCAACCATTATTTTGTCAGGGGAAGGGCAGCAAACTCAGACAGGCCCAGCTGAACTATACCTCCCAACTGTCCAGATTTTCAAAGAATGAATAGATTTTTGCTTCTTATTTTTGGTTTGTTGTTCATAAAATTTGTAGTTTTAATTCCTAAATGATTTGCCAGAAGTCACTAAATAATAAGTTTCAGACTTCATAACCTTCATAAAAATGCATGTTAAAGTAAGAGCCGTTCTATCAACTGTCTCAATTTATACAAGAGCAATTTTAGTACTGTTTATATGTGCCCCAATATATTTGGCCTTGTTCAGATTTACTGCATTAACAGGTTGAGAGGTACATGCAAATAAATTGCTTTATAGAATTAGGCATAGCCAACCTCTCAACTGTCCCCAATTTTTGGCTCAAAATGTTGCTCTTCCCCTAATAATCCCTCCAAAATAGCAATTTTGGAAGAAAACATGGAGGGTTTACAATTAAGAAATAACTGTAATAATCAAAGTTATAGATTACTTGAAATGCATGTAGATTCTTTTATTTTGTCAGCTGCTCAAGGTAGCAGTACTAATATTAAAGTGTCCTTCTTTGACAGGTAGAAGCTGTATTGTGTGTCTATTTTATATTTTTGCATCACATTTTGGTCCATTTTTCATAAAATTGTGTTTTTGGCAAATTAGTGACAAATCACTAAAGACTGAAGTTAGAAAATGACAGACATTTGAGTTTCAGATTTTATACCCTTCAGAAAATTCATACTAATGCAAGACCTATTCTATTATCTTTCTAAGTTTATTAGAACAATATTTAAAAATTGTCCTTCTTGTTGTGCCTTTGTCCCACTTCTGTGTATGGCTTTGTCCAGATTTCTTGCTCTTGAAGTTGAGAGGTATGACAAATGTGTCAGGGCCATCACAGTCAGCCAGAGAGATTTCAAATTGTGACATGCTTGTTGCACCCCACTCCACCATGTAGTGACTCTGGATGTGTCCAAGCAAGGCAAGGAGTAGTTGTATCTACCTTGAATGGGAGGACACACTGCATAAGTACTACAGTGGCTTTTCATCTGTCCTTGATTTTGCAGAATGGTCTGGTTTCTGTCATATTTTTGTACTGTTGATTTATGCTTATTACTCAAAGTGCCTGTTGCTCTGTGTTTAAGTAGCAATGCTTTAATGACCATAAGGTAAGCTTGTCTGACATCGTAAGATGCAAGTAAGCTTTAATAAGCATACTGTTAAAGAATTGCCAACATTGAAAGCCTTTCTGTTGTTGCCATGCAGAGAATACTTGACTAGATAATGTATAAGCCTTGGGTATTAAAGGACAGGATTCCATTATTTTAAAAGCTCATTACACTTGTTGGAGACTTCCAGTCATCTCTACAGGCTTTACCCGTAAACTAAACAGAATGCCAATCATGTGTGGTCCATAACCTGTACAGTAATCCTTTAAGCAATGTATCTTGAGCTTGTTTCTTGTTTGCTTTTCATTTTTTACTTTTATCATGTTTTCCCCATGAAACGTTGTCAGGCAGCAGGTCTTTTTTGGATAAGAAACATTTTTACAAGTGGGGGCATCACATAGATTTCTACTTTCAGCATGTTGCTTGGTACTTTAATAAAGCTGAATATATTATAATTAGAACTGCAGTGCAAGGAGAAGTAGTTTGAGTTGAGTGCTTCTGGTTTTCTTATACTTGATTTTGACTGGCATTCCAGTAATGTATTTAAAAAGTAATTTATTTTTTCATGCCTCACAACCTTTTGTTTCCATCTAGATATTAAGTAAGCTGTCATGCAGCCAATGCATTGAAATATTTTTATTCTTCTACACTTATTTTTGTCTTGATTGGACTTTCATAATGATGGTTTGCCACCCAGGGCAGCGTATTTAATTAAAGTTAGTTTTTTTGTGGTTTTGTGCATAGCTCCTCCCCTTTATGGTTGACCACACCCCTTCCCTTTGACCCCGCCCATTCAGCGTCTCCTGCAGCCCCCCTGTGATTTGAAGTCACCAGCCGCCACTGTATAAGAGAATGGCCATGGGCAACCCCAAGGGGGAAGTTGGAATGTATCTGTCCAGAAACATGCATGCATGTGGTCTAATTTCCCTGGCAGAGACCTAGGAAACCTGATTATGTCACCCCTGGAAGAAGTGAAGGGCAGTATAGAACCAACACTCAGCACATGCTTCACTCATTGGTATTCTGTGGGATGCGCCCATGGGAAGGAAGACTTGAAGTAAAAATACTGAACCACCCCTAACAGCTGCCTTAATAATAGACCTTCCAAGTCAACCCTTGCAGAAATTGATGGGGAACAAATGAATCAAATGGCAGAGAGCATAGCTAATGATTTGCATGCAGTGAAGGCAACATGAGCAAAAAAAATGAATAGCACATTTTTACTGCCAGTTCACAACAATAAACACAGATTCACTTACACAGCTCTGTTTTAATCCAAAAAGTTCACAGTGCATTATGATAAATTTTTGCTTGCTAAACTGCAACTAGACAAAACAGAATGCAATACAATCAAGTAGAACACTATTCTGTTGGAAGAAGTGAAAGTATTTTGTAGCATCTCATTCTTTTACCTTTTAAGCTATGGATAATTTGCATTTCAGAGTTCAAGACACATTTTGCTTATGTATTCATCCTGTTATATATTTTCCCACTTTTTCTTATTCAGTAAGTTTTATGCTCCTTATATCTTACTTCGTGCAACACATGTATGTACTACTCTTTCTCACAATTACCTTCAAACTTCTTTACACAATTTTTAGCAATGTTCATACTCTTGTATTCCCCTGCCAACTTCTTTTCTTCTCCTAATAGTTTCACCACCTTTCTCTGAATTTTGTCATATTTTAGCATTCACATATCACATTTTCATATTTTCCAACTTTCAGATTCCACTCAATTCTGATTTACCCACCCTCACTTTTCAAAGCTTTTTTTTCAAAAAAACAAAGGGGGAAGGGGTAGCCCTTCTATATCCCTCTATGTTTAACATCACACCCTACACCAGTTATATATCCATCTTTTCTAATGCTGAGGTACTAATCTCTTTTTGAACCTCAACACATCAAAAAGGATTTGTATAATAGTAATATATATCACACCAGGTCACAATATACAAGTGTTGGAAAATGTTTTATCCTGAACATCCCAAACAATAAACCTTGAATCAATAATCTTAGGAGATGTAAATATAGGTTGGCAATTCATAGCTTCCAACTCCCCCACAAATAGTATAAATCTGTATGTTTTTTCTCTGTTTATCAATACTTCAACAAGATACAGCAAAGATCTTACCTGCCAATCCACCCTAGACTAGATCCTAGTATCCCACCCCACCAATTACCCCTCTTCCGGTACACTATTTCCCTGAGTGACCATCTGCCAGCTTATTCCCTTAGAACAAACTCCCAACAACTAAGAGTACACACTGTAAAATCAGTTAGGAACTAATTTTTGTCAGCATAAATTCAACAATCTCCTACATGAAATAGACTGGACACCCCTTAAATGACTATCCCTTAATGATGCTGAACTATACATTAATAATGCCTTTCTACACATACTTAATACCCTGCTTCCATTCATTTGACAAGAATCAAAAAGAACTCAGCATCATGGCTCTCTAAGGAATGTAAACACCTGATAAAGCAAAGGGACCTAGTCTGGATAACCTGGAAACTAAACAAAAATGAACAAAATCATGTAAATTTCAAAACACTACATAAAGTGACAAAACTAATCAACAGAGATAAGAAGTCATACTATTCCCAAATTCAATCACAGCATAAAATCAATCCCAATACATTTTAGCACTCCATATCTTCTCTACTTAACCCTGGAAAAACCAGAGACCACACCCTATCACTTGAAACCCCTCCATCACAAATATCCAAACACTTTAACAAGCACTTCATAAAATCAGTATCAGACCTACTAACTAACAGCCCTAATGCTGGGCCCCCCACCCTTTAACCTATTCAGACACCAACCCTAGACCATCAATTCCTTCTAACCCTGTCATTAATAACATCCCTACTCAACAAAATGTTATATGAACCCAATTCTCATTTCAGCCCATACCCACTGACACCATTAAGAAACTGCTACAAAAATGAAAACCCTGCTCCACTTCAGCTGATAATCTTTTACCACACTACCTCAAATTGGCTGCTAAATCAGTCGCCTACCCAGTCAGTATCCTTATAAATAGGTCTTTATGTGAATTAGAAGTACCTATTGTATGGAAACAATCTCACATCACCCCATCCATAAAGGAGGCAACACTTTTGAACCATCCAATTTCTATTCTATATCTATCTTGTCACTCATATCCAAAATTCTTGAGAGGGGTATCCATTGGCAGGTAATGCAATACCTATTAAAAAACAATCATTTAACCCAAACCAAACATATCTTCAGACCAAGCCACAGTTCATCTATAACCCTATTATCCTTTACAGACACAGTGAACAAGGTCAGAGATGCAGGATGCATGTCTAAAGCCTTTGACATGGTCTCTCACCCCTCACCACTGAACTCACTGTCTAAGGTAGGCTTCTCACATAGCACAGTAAAATGGTTTCAGAGCTACCTCAAGGGTCATAAACAAGCAGTGAAATGGTCCAATGAACTCACGCCCTTTCTACATAACCCTACTGGAGTCCCTCAAGGCTCCATCCTCGGACCTCTACTCTTCAACATTTTCACAAACAACCTTCACATTGCCTCTCACCCTGGAACCCTCATTCAATACGTGATGATTCCACCATAATCTATACTGCTCAAGCACTAGCAGACTACTAGTATGCTTTCACCCCAAAAACACCTCCCTTGTTACTGATCATGTCAACATCCTTGCATCTGACAACACTGTCATAGAAATTGTGCAGGAAACCAAACTTGTAGGAGTTATCCTTGACAAAAAACTTTAATTTGACCCACATATACAGCAAAACGTAAAGAAAACTTATCAAAAACTGGGACTGTTATATAGAAATATACATTTCATTACTGCAGCAACAAAAAACTACCCTTGCAAAAACATTTTTACTTCTCTCCCTTCTTTACAGTGCTCTTATCATAACTAACTTACAAACTTCTACCCTAAAAAAGATGGAACAATACTATAACAAAGTTGCAAAGTTTGTCACAAACTCTAAATATCACACACACCACTGTAAACTGCTACTAGAACTAAACTGGCTTGAACTCCCCAACTATCTTGCCTTTATTCAGCTATCCACCTTGCACACCCTTATTTTCAAGCTTACTGTCTAACCTGCACTAGCCAATCTAGTCAGACCTTACACACCAAATCAGTCCCTATGATCAGAAGGCAAAAACCTATTAGCTATCTCAAAACCTACAAGAAAACCAGGTCACTCTCTATATTCATACTCTGTCTCTATACAGTGGAATTCACTACCTCTACCTACCAGGTCTATGCCTGTCCTAACTAATTTCAAAGCCTCTTTAAAAAATCATCTCAAAAATACATGGCTCTGCTCCTGCATAAAGCCTGCCTAATGCTCAGCTCTTCCTCTTCTTCCACATTAGCCTCATCCTCCTCTTCTGTCACATTTCACTCCCTCATAGTCTGCAAGATCCTAAGGCTGTCCTAACTCCTCCTCTGATTCTATACCATATCCTTAAGCTACTGCTGAGACTGTAATGCCTCTGTTCTTCTTAACTCTCTCACTATCATTTTGCATCATTAACTTTCTTGATATTATTTTCCTAACTGAAACCAACATTCTATTTTTTCTTGTACTATAACAGTCAATGTCATACAATGCACTACCTACATACTATTTTTGGACACTATCTACTCATAGGCTGGGCATATGGTGAGAGTAACTATTATTGTCTATAATGTTTTAACTCTGTAGAATTATCTAGATGTGTAGTACATATTGTAATATCTTGTAACATAGCTTGTTCTTTGAACTTATTTGTGTATAGTATTTCTAATGTAATTTGTATTGTATTGAATTATACTGTATTTGTATTGTACTGTATGTGGTTTTTCTTCCCGAACTTCTGCTGAAAATGGGTTCTGTTGATCCAGTCAGACCACCCAGTAAACAAATGTCAAATAAATAAATAAATAAATAAATATAATGCTGACAAATGAAAATGTGGCTGATCCGACACTTTGATACTTTTTTTCACTTAGTAATGCGCTCAAGTTTCTACTATATGCCCCGCACTGATGGTGTCTTAATGTGTGCATCTAACACCAACTTGTCATATAGTCTTAGCTTGTCTTTCTTTGTGCATGAGACATATGTGTCAAACAATGAGCACATTTTATATCCTAAATTCAATTACATGTGCTTATATATATATATATATATATATATATATATATATATATATATCTTTGACAGTTTGGTTACAAACTTCTTTCAAAAAAGCTGAGCATATTCTTTGAATGAAAGCCACACAAAATTATCTTTGTTTAATTGGACATTTATAAAAAAATATATCTTTTTAACAATATCTTCTCTTCCTACTATGTCAACAAACCCCACTTCCTTTTATTTACATTCCCACTGAGAACAGCTCCATCATCAACCTATCAGGAGGGGCCTACTCTCCAATGAAGAATTGTGTCATCGATCCCTTATTATAATTACTGGTGGAGGGAGAGCTAGGCAAAATGTAGGGCTGACTCCTGTCTGTCCAGTCAGTACTGCAACTACAAACTTGGGGTCCAGGGTATATATCTGAAATTGACCCCCCCCTTCTTATTTTTACCCACGGTTCCTCTATATATGCATGGTAACCAAATATCTAGATATGCTATAAACACACACATACTTAATTGTTTTTAAAACAGTTGGTCAGATTCATTAACACCTACACTAAGGGTATATGAAAGGAAAAGAAAACAATGGGCACAAAAATGTATTTCATGCCTTTTCACCCCAATCCTAAATGGCAGATGCTTATTGTGCACCTCTCTGATGTTAGAATGATATGAATATAAAAACAATGACCACAGTAATCATTTCAACTTTTTGTCCACAGAGAGCACACTGCCTTAGATAAATAATGATTATTTAACAGTGATAATGTCTACCCAATGCTTCCAGATACAGCCTGTGTCCCCTCTTTCTGTGTAACATGCTATGAGCTGTAAACCATATAAAAATGATAACCAATTTCTGTGTACCATGCAGTAAGCACTGATTATTACTATAAGCAAAACAATGTACTGTAAGTGAAGTATAACTATTAATAAACTCAATCAACTTCTTTAATTCATTTTACCACTGGGGATTTCAAGTAACCTGGAAAAAATCAATACATGATGAAAATAGTTTGGTGTCATAGTGGCTGCCAGAAATTATGGGATTTTAGACATTTTATGGTACATTTTAGAGCACTTGTACAATTTATAAGGTTCTTCTCATCACTGGACATCTGACAAATATTTCAACTGGGAATCAATTACTTATATCTACAGACTCCCTCTGTACCCACCGATTATATCAACTTTGACTGTGCACACCTTATCTGATTAAAAACCCAACTGTCACAATAATGTTTTTCAACTTCTTTCACACACAGACAAAAACACATACCAACACACACACACACACACACACACACACACACACACACACACACACACACACACACACACACACACACACACACACATGCACATACACATCCATGCACTTGCTTTGCCAAGCCAGATCAATATCTGTTTAACTATGATAACATGATAGAAAGCGTCAATCTGTTCATCGAAAGATTGCCTGCATTCTTGGTTTTTGACCAGGCACACTTTAGATGTCTGACTGTAATGCTGTTATCAAATAACAACAGCCACAGTGATACAATGGTTCAGTCCTGAGTGATTGCCCTCATTACCCAACATACCATTCAGATATGATGCATATATGACACATGGCTAATTTCTGTGAGAATAAGCCATTTCAATGCATAATAACATGTTTCTGTGTACCTGTTCCTTACACTTAATTCACAAAATACAATTGCATATTTTTCTCTATAAACGCATACAGGTAAATGATATAGGAATCAATATTAAGTACCCCACATAACTTTGCCCTTACATCTGCCAAAGCCAGAGTTTTTTTAATGTATTTTATTTAAGTACCAGTATAGCATGCATACTACATGATCAAGTTCAGATTCCACCTGGGAGCATACACTTAAACAAACATGCTGATACAAATGCAGAGTGATGGCTGTTTTGATAGAATTCACAGAATTATATTCAAATATACTTGAAATTATAACAGTTACAGCCATGCAAAGTAAGCAGATTAGAGTAAATGTGATAAATACAGTGATATGTAATTTGATAATCTCTTCCATTTGTAGGTATTAGGTTTTCAAAGAAGTGCTAAGAAAATTATGCCAACTTCTCTGTATTATCACTTATTGCAACATTTTTTTTGAGAGTCATAGGTTTGGTACTTTAGAACAAACTAACCCCCCACCTAAACACGCTGTTCAGCCTCAGCCTCTCCACAGGCTACGTACCCATAGAATACTGCACAGCAACGGTTAATCCACTCCACAAAGGAGGGGCCACAACTGACCCTGGTAACTATCGCCCCATAAGCCTGACTAGCCTGGTCTGCAAGGCTATGGAGCACATCATCATGGAACTCATTAACAAAGACATTGGGAACCTCCAAACACTTGACCTGACCTAGTTTAGTTTTGTTTAGGGCAGATCATGCCTACTAAACCTGGTTGACTTCTTTGAGACAGTCACCAAGGCCATAGACGAGGGAAAGGTTGTTCACACAGCCTGCCTTGACCTCGCCAAGGCTTTTGACACCATTCCCCACTCAGGTATTATAGAAAAACTCACCAGCCTGAACAGAAACCCCTACGTTATGAGATGGGTTGCCAACTGACTTGCAGACAGAACTCACACGGTAAGAATAGCGGGCTCCAGGTCCGACTCTAAAACAGTCACAAGTGGTGTCCCCCAAGGCTCGGTCCTGGGACCCCTACTGTTCGGCATATACTTCTCAGATGTACAGGCAAACACAGGAGGACTATGGCTAACCATGTTTGCCGATGACTGCAAACTGGGAGCCATAATTGACTCTCCTGCTGACACGGGCATCCTCCAAAAGGGCCTTACTGAGACGGACACCTGGTGTCAAAGTCATAGCATCAAGCTAAATGCAAACAAATGCATAGTCATCCTGTTTGGGAAAAACAAAACACCCACGAATTACCACATAGGTGGCAGCACCTTTAATACAGAAGGGCTAATAAGAGATCTGGGGACCCAGGTAGATAGTAATCTCTCCCTTGACAATCATATTGCCAAAGTAGTTAGGAAATCCTTCTATGTGGCCCATCTAATTACTAAAGGGTTTGCATCTAGAAATAAAGAGATTATAATGCCCCTCTACTCATTACTCATCAGACCCATCATATAGTACAATGCCCCATTTGGGATGTACCTCGAAAAACACTTCCAACAGCTGGAGAGACCACAAAAGTACCTCACCAAGAGGATTACTGGCCTCAAACATATGTCCTATGCAGCCAGACTGAAAAAAAACTCTGGCTGTACTCAGTGGCATATCGCTTACTCAGAGGTGATCTCTGCCTGACTTACAAAGCCATGTCCAACTCAGAATTAATGGACATGCTCCACCTAAAGAAATCCAAGTCACTGTGAGCCATGCACTCCAGTGAGCTAAACATCACCACAACAATAAATAAAACATGCTGGAGGGATAGATTCCTGACACAGAGACTCCCCATGCTTTGGAACAAAATTTCAAACTACATTAGGCAGAGCCCCTCACTAACACTCTTCAAGAGAAACCTTGATGAGTGGATGGGTAACAGAAAATACACCCCTGGGATCACTTTATTGGCTCTGCTTGACAGATGATCAGTTAATCAATGGGGTGGTGAAAACCGACACACTCTGGCTAGGCTTATAAATGCCCTCGGGCAGATAGCCTAGTACCTACCTATAAACCTATGAACCTATGAACTTCATTGTCCATATAGAACAGTTTGCATGTTCTGCCTTCTGCCCTTTTTTCAATAACAATGAAAAGTAATAATGTGTACACAGTGTGTTTAACAGCCTAAAAGCAAAAGAAATGAAACAAATTTAAACCAGAAAATGAACTTTAAAATTCTAAATACTATTGAGCACATTTATTGTAACTTTATCAGACACTGGCATGTGGATTCTCATCATAAAGTGGGTCCCAGTAGAGAAATACTTGGTAAAGAAGATAGGAGTTAGTGTGGGTATAGTACAGACATCTCAGAAGCTCTCTCATACATGGGGAGGGGATTGTAGTAACCTTCATTATCCACTGAGCATGAGATAGTGTCTGCCTTCTACAGTACAATAACAGCAATACTTACAGAATGGCATTTTACCACAGAGAAGAGATTTAATGCAAAAGACAACATTCACTTGTCTTTGTAAACCTTGGTACAACAGGTATAAGACCCCGGTCAAAGCAAGGCATCCAGGAACAAAGCCATTGTCTACCAAAATTTTTGAATGGCTATTATCTAATGCATACTTTGGCTCTGATATTCTGTTGATATATTTCCATTTAAATTGCGGTAACCCATATACAGTACTATTCTCACTTCTTTCTGTTAGGTATGCCTAAATTTTAAGTGTGATCAATCAGTTTATACATGCGCCAGTGTAGCTATATCAAAGCATGTTATTCTTTTCTAATTAGGCATAGTTATAAAACTATTATGAGGGCCTGTGCCAGTCCTAGTTTGCATATATATATATATATATATATAAAATGACAAATAGTGGAAGACTAGTTTCATAACTGTTTATATTCTAAGTTGACTCAAAAGGTGATGGTGATTCCTTATCTGAAGTATAAATTGTTTTGTAACCCAGCTATACGTCTGTGAACATTAACTACTTTTTCATCCACTCTTTACCACTTCATAATAATGTCCTCCTAAATCAGCTAATTTGTTTCCATAGACTATCCCCAGGATTCAGTAAGGTTCCATACAGGAATAGTTTATTCCTGCATGGAAATGATTGTTTAAGAGCAGCATGGCAGTGCATCATGCATAGTTATGAATGCGCACTGCCTCTGCTCCTAAACAGATACGGAGCATGGACGAGTGCAGGGGGGTGTGTCTGAGAGAAGAGCTCTCACAATTGCTGTACGGCAATTACAATGAGCAAGAATGCTCATAAGGGGTTACATACCTCTCAACTGTACAGATCTTCGCAGAATGTCCAGATTTTTCACTCATACTTTTGGCCTGTACCTCATTTTTCCTGGCAAATCACTGGGATGATCTCAGGATTGAAGTCGGTAAATAATGGCATACATTTGAGTTTCAGACTCCAAATCCTTCAGAAAAGTTATATTAAAACAAATCCTGTTACTCTAGCAATTTTCTTAAGTTTATAAGAGCAATATAACACTAGAAATGTTTTTTTTTATCAAACAGATTAAATTTAACGTAGCTGCATGGGTTTGCCCATTGCTTAGCTACACATACTGTAGCTTAAATAGCACAAGAAGATAAATAGCAAGATACATGCAGTAGAAGCAGTACTGCAATAATGTAGTGGTCAGAGCTCTTGCTTTGCACGCAGTCATTCCCGGTTGATCCTCACTGTAGTAAATTCTGTTTTCCATGTGAAAGCAATTCATGAAATTTTTGCTGTATAACTGACGAAATAACATATATTTGTGAACTGGAGTACTGCATTAAGTGCAGATGTGAGGTGTCATTGTAATAATATGGTAAAATCCACAGATAAACACAAGTGCCCCATACAGTATACTTACAGTATACATGATTCACGGATACTAAACAAAGTTATAATGTGTAATGAATGATAAATCCATGCCATACAGCAAATGGTGTAAAAAATGTATAAAGTGTCCAAATTTACCACTTTCCCAAGACCCATGTTTCTTTTCTTTTGCAATTAGTGCGGGGGTAAGTGGGAGTAAGCACTTTTAAGCAGTAGTAAGCAAATTTAAGCTTGTTTGCATGGGGGTAAGCAATGCCTACACAATAAGCAATTTAGAGGCTAAATGAGTGTAAGAAAATGTAACCGGAAGTTAGCATTGCTTACCATTGCGCAAACCCGCTTACAACTGCTTAAAAGTGTCTTAATCACTCTGTATCCAACAGCCCCTTTTCTGCCCAGCAACAAAATAAACATCCCTTGCAGGTCTTGAACCCAGGGCCCTGTACACTATAGTCACAGCAGTTAACCAGTAAGGCATCACAGCTGTACATAAAAATGAGGTATACCCAAACAGATCCTCACTATAGCAAAATCATAATTTACATGTGAAAGGAATCTATCAATGGTTTAATATTGTATAACCTACTAAATAACATATGTATGTGAACTGGAGTGCTGCATTAAGTCCAGATGTGAGGTGTCATTGTAATAAAGTGGTGAAATCCACCAATAAACACAAGTACCCCAATACAGTGTACATACACATGAATCATGGATACTAAACAAATATATAACATATAATGAATGATAAATCAATTCCAAACAGCAAATAGTGTGCAAATTTAAAAATAAGCAGTGCTAAGTATTGCACACCTCTGCTTACCAGGTGTAAGCAATGCACAGCCCAGCTAAATCTATTTCTCATTGATGTGCTCCTTTAAGGACTGCCAACCTTATTTAAGCAGGTTTGCCCATAGCTTAGCATTTTCAAAACCATCCAATCACTGCAAAGTGTGGGAAATCAGCCCTATTTAAACCCCACAGGTGGGAATAAATCTCATAACTGGTTGCAGCTTCCTCCTGTAGGCACAATGGCTGGTGTTGGGGAAGGATCAAGCTTCCAAGTGCAGCACTGGGGCATCTGGGAGTCCAAGGTTATGGCAGGAATCCTGGTAAAAGACCATGAACAGAGACTGCTGCAGGGACAGTACCAGGGTTCCCAAAATAAAGCAGAACCCTGGAACTGTCTCGCCCGTGACCTCACCAGTGCCATTGACATCCCTCAAACTGGTGAGCAGGTCAGGCATCACTATGCTGACCTGAAACAGAGGAAGAGGGAGCTCTTGGATCAGTGGATCCAAGAAGCTAGGCAGGGTGATGTCCAAGCAGTGTGTAAGTACTCATTCTACTACCTGTTTAAAAATTGCCAGCTTATGTGTATTATGGATAGATATGGATAAATATTCCTCTAATGTCTTTGCCAGCAACAGTGGAGTGGGCTGTGAATCAGGAAGCCCATGCGTGTAGGCTGCAGAGGCTGCGTCTCGAGGCAGGTTAGTAATAATCTTGCATGTACTGTCATAAGAAATAAATCTAAAAGTAGTAGAAAGTTAATTGCTAGTATAAAACCCGTATTGTGTAGGGGATTTACTGAATAAACCAGACAATATGGCAGGAAGAGTCTCATATAGGTTGTATGTAAATAAAAGGGTAATAGCCTGGCAATAAAGGTCTAACTCCTGCTCTGCTTGTGTTTACTCTGGTATCATATGGTAATGCAGTGTTGCATTCTTTTAATAGTACTGTTGTATTAAGCACTGCTACCCACACTGTGCTACATAAATAAAATGTGTAGGAATGTCTGTATATGACTGTTGTAATCACAATGTCATATTATACAACTGAGGGAGACTTAGACAGAAAACAGTGAAACAATACACAACAAAATCCAAATAACACACTCAACTGAGACATAAACGGTTGTATTTTTAACACACACAGCCATGGTTTGAATCCTGGGAGTGGTAGTAAGCTGTATGCAGAATCATACCCATCAACTGTACAGATTTTGTCAGAAAGTTCAGATAATTGGCTTACATTTCCTACCTGTCACCCTGTCCCCTTGGCAAATCAGTGGAATGATCCCAGAAGTTTAATCAGCAAATAATGACATACAACTGATTGTCGGACATCATAACTGTCAGAAATATATCTATAAGAACAAACCAGTCACTCTAGCAACTCACCAAAATGTTCTGAGAGTAATATGCAAAATATGTCCCATCTCTAGTCCCATGTTGTGAAGCTATGACCAGAGTGTGTGTAATAACAGAGTGAGACATATGTGCATAATAATAACGTGGAATCTGATAAAATGGGTGGCAACATTCAGGTAGTGTTAACATTCCCTCCACAGGTCTGTCAGATAAGAAAATTGCTTGGAAATAAAAGATTGAAATCCTGGACTGGTACTGTTTAGTCTGGTATTGTATGGCATTGTTAGTGTTGCAGTTGCTCTGAATAATACGGTATTAATCATCACTGTCACGCACACTGTGCTACATAATAAAACTGTCTAGGAATCCCTGTATAAATGTGTTGCAATTAAAAGGTCAGATTGTAAAACCACGGGAGACTTATAGAAAGAAATCAGTGAAGAGGTGCACAGCAATATCTAAATAGCACACTCAACTGTGATGTATACTGTTTTATTTTTAGCAGACCCAGCCATGGTTCAAATCTTGGGAGTGGTAGTAAGCTGTATGCAGAATCATACCCCTCAACTGTACAGATTTGTTCAGAATGTCCAGATAATTGGCCCATATCCACTGCTTGTTACCCTGTCCCCCTGGCAAATCAGTGTGATGATCTCTGACATTTAGGCAGCATTTAATGACATATAACTGACTGTCAGACCTGTAAATATTCAGAAAATGTATATGAAAACAAACCTGTCATTGTAGCAACTCACCAAAGGCTTATGAAGGCAATTATCAAAGTATGTCCCAGTTTCACCTGCATGTTGTCAAGCCTTGACCAGAGCATGTGCAATAAGAGATTTAGCAGTATGTGCAGAACATCAACCTGGAATCTGGGAATATGAGTAGAAACTGTCAGGCAGTGTTAACAAACAATACCTCTACAGGTATACCAGGTAAGAGGTGTATACTGCAGGTAAAACACAGTTCACATATATAGTTGTCTACAAACATACCACTGTCCAAACTAAGGCCATAGGGTAGTGTCATAATAAACTGTCACCCATTGTCAGGTCTGGGGTCTGGTGCATAGCGAGCTCCACAGAGAGTTCGGAGATCAGCTACGCCAGTTTGAGGGCTGCATGGTGCATTTAGAGGGTCAGCTTGCCCCTCCTACCCAGCCCCCAGCACAGCCACCTTTGGGGCCATGAAGGTGCAGTGGTGACTGTTCAAGGGTGGAAACCATAGTCCCACTGTTTCTATTTGGGGGCTCATGGGTTTTCGACTTCCAAACACCCCTCCCCATCCAAGGTGTTTACGCTCCACATGTGTCATATACCACCACTGTATGCTGTCTTGTCTGTCATCCTACCCAACCTACCTCCCCAAATATACCTACTATCCTTCCCCAACATCCCACTCTCACCTTAAAAAAAGGGCAATCTATTCGCAAAAAAAAATCTTGCCCCATATATAGCTGTCCATTTCGCACACGTGTCCACTGGACAAATGTAATCTGGTCTATTTGACTTCACAACATATTATTGTTGTCCTCACTCCTCTCTCGGGGGTTTGAGTGTCCAAATCTACCTCCGAATCAGTGTATATGCACAGCTGTTGCTTTAGAAGAAACAGGCAGCTTTGGACCTTCCATACACCCATCCTGCACATCCCTAGCTATTTTCCCTACTGTCTTTCCCTCTTTGTGCCCCTTTTTCACCACTTTCCTATTACCCCTTTTTCTTTTCTTTTAAAGAAATTAGCACAAGGGTAAGTGGGAGTAAGAACTTTTAAGCAGCAGTAAGCGGGTTTAATCCTGTTTGCACAGGGGTAAGCAATGCACACACAGAATAAGCAATTTTGAAGCTAATTCTCTGTAAGTATATTTAACAGGAAGTTAACATTGCTTACCATCGCACAAACCTGCTTAAAGCTGCTCAAAACTGCCTTAACTACTCTGCATCCAACAACCCTTGTTCTGCCCAGCAACAAAATAAACAGCCCTTCTAAGTCTTGAACCCAGGACCCTGTACATTATAGTTACAACAGTTAACCACTACGCCATCACAGCTGTGAAGACAGTTGTTTTTTTCCAATATATCTGTCAGTACACATACTGAATAGTATTGAACAACTGCTATGACTTCTACAAATGTGTAGTACTTGTTAGTGATATTACTGTTGAATTACGTATGTTGTTATATCTAAATAGACACATAGATAAATACGGTGTGATACATCTGGGAAGGTATATACAACAGTCATGTTTACACATAAAGATATGGATATCTATATATATATATATATATATATATATATATATATATATATATATGTATATATATATATATATATATGTGTGTGTGTGTGTGTGTGTGTGTGTGTGTGTGTGTGTGCATGTGTATATGTATATATATTTATGCCTACATATATGTAGATATCTATAAATATATGTGCATATGTATATCTATATCTATATATATATATATATATATATATATATATATATATATATATATATATATAGTTGTGTCTTTCGGCTTTTCCCGGTTAGGGGTCTCCACAGTGGAATTCCGGTCCGCTAATGATTGGCAGCAGATTTTTCCATGCCGAGTTGCCGGCCCTGATGCACAACCTTCAATGAAGGTATGCCCATTCACACCTGTCTCCACACAGAAGACGCTCTAGCTGAGAATCGAACAGAACAGCGTCTTCCTGTGGTGACAAGCTACACCGCAGCACCACCACTGCAGTATACATATATATATATATATATATATATATATATATATATATATATATATATATATATATATATATATATATATATATATATATATATATATATATATATATATATATATATATATATATATATATATATACACACACATATATATATATATATATATATATATATATATATATATATATATATATATATATAGATAGATAGAAATATAGATATAGATATATATAGAGAGAGGTCTACTTCATATGACCTAAATATCTTTTGATTGAACATCATTTGACTGAGACCAAATCACTGAAAGTTCAAAAGACTGAAAACTCATTTGACTGAAACTCATAACACTGACACATTAATGTAAAAGGTATGTGCCCTTTCCCCACTGTAGTGCAATCCTGGAGTTAGTATATATTGTTGGGGGGTGTGAAGCCCCCCACATAGTTTAAATAAATATTGTTTTCTGCAAAAAGTTATTCATTGCAGTTATAAATATCCATGTGTATGATTTAAAATGTATAAAGTATGTGGGGGGCTGTGCCCCTCACACCCCCCTAAGTATATATACTAATTCCAGGATTGCACTACACAAATACGCAACAGTTATGGTGGCCCAGCAGCAGTACATCTGACACATATCTGGACATAACATAACACTGGCTAAGTACACTGAGCTGCTAGGCATGTCACAAAGCACTGTGCAAACTACAGGCAGACTGCCACAACACTGGCCTACGTTTCTTATGGGGGAATACACATGTACCTGCAAATGAAGCAGGCTCTACAGGCATGTAACAGCATGGAGTAACAGACACCTGCGTGAAAGTGCATACCCACAACCAGTCTAAACACAGCCACAGCCCATTATGGTAAGCATGCTTAATATTACAGTATATGGACTGTGTGATCAACACCATCCTCATATGTGCCACTCACACACTAACCCTACATATACTGGGCCAATGCACAGTCTATTCTGATGCCTGACTGTGGTATAGGACATGTGTGGGCTTGGCCCTACAAACATGTATGCCAATAGGGTACCATACACTGGAGCAGCATGCAACATCAGATAGAACAGGACCAAGAACAATGACATGTACCACAGTCTGTACACAGGCCAAGGTACATATTCACAATACACACTCTGTTGACAATCACCATACCCACTACAACAGAATGTCCAGGTTTTGCCCCCAAATATAAGCCCTACTATACATAACATGTCTATCAGTCTGATATCTCACTGGCTTGATATCAGGTATGATGTCAGTAAATAATGATGTACAGAACATATGCACCTCTTACTGCATGACATATGTACAAAGGTTGACAGAATTGTGGCTGGAGGCACAAACACAGGGCCAATATTGACATGTTGCTCTGATAAACTCATACATTTACTGGTGTAACAGGGTTTTTGTGACATCTGTCTTCTGAGGGATATGAAGTCAGTAACTCTCGTGGCTGTCACCATGTACTGACTGCAATCCTCAGACTATGCTACTGCATTTCTAAAGATAGGTCATCTGTGAGTAACACAACACATGTAAGACTCCAAACACTGGCCATTCTGCAGATAGCCCTACAGGTGAGAGTTTCCTCAACCACTTAACACTGTCATGATATGTATTAAATCATGTAGACCAGCCATATCTACACAAACCCTGTTAAACCAACATTACTTCAAATGTGGAAGAGCAAGACTTACATTCTGTCTTCATGTCTGGAACATCTTCCTCCTGTTTTTTGGCCTGTCTCCACAGTGTATGTTGCAAGAGGTATACCCCACTACCCTCTGTGATGCTGTTTGCCAAACACCAACATGAAGTCCTGCACACAGTGAATGGAAAGGGCCAACACCCACATGATGTTCCTAGTTATAGGAGTGTGTTTCCATGCAATTGGCTATGGAAATGTTACCACAGCTGTTCCACATGCAATCAGCTAGTGGGGGGGCTGCAATTTGTGCACAGGCCATCAGTTGATCATGCACATCACTTACAAAACACAAGCTGCTGCCTAAGCAAAGCAGGTGTACTTTTCCACATCCATCAGAGAGGGAGTGAGAGAGACAGACAGAAAGGAAGGGGGTAATAGCGTAAGAGCTAAGCATGTTTGTGCGACACACTTACCAGTATGGGGTTTCAAACCCCTGCCTGACTTTGCATTATTTCAATTTTATGCATGCGCCACAGAGCTTACATGTTGGAGAGCCATCCAAAGGTATATTTGAAGGTGAGTGACATCAGCAACAGTGATAAAGGAGGAATAAGGTAGGTGTACTACATGTGCCTGTCCACAAAAGCTGGTGTCAAGGAAGACACAACCACACTCTCTCAGGGACTCACACACATTATCACAGTTGGCAGGGTCAGAATTAGAATTCCTAACTAACTAGTTTGCTACACTACAGTATTACGCAGGTATCACATGCACCACAGAGGTTATCAGGCTGAGGGTGGCCTAATGGTTAAGGTGTTTGCCTTACAAACACAAGGTGCAGGGTTTGAGTCTCAAGGGATAATTGGCTAGGCTTAAAATGGCTCGCAAGGGCAGTTAGCTTAGTACAAACCTATGGAAACTATGGATATATGGGCAAAGGGTATTTCTAGGTGGCTGATATCATAAGGCATGCTTCAGTAGGGCAATGGGAGGTGTAGTGAGTGTGAATGGCTTCCAACACATTAATCTCCACACACACACACACACACACACACACACACACACACACACACACACACACACACACACACACACACACACACACACACACACTTGGTAGTACTGACATGCATGGGTTCATTGCTTCACAGGTGTGTAGTGGTTGACTGTGCCAGAAGGCTGTACAAGGCTAGGCAAAGGGTATACCTTGGCATCAGGCCACATGACAATGGTCTGCAGTGTGGCTCAGGGGTGTAGTCCCTGGATTGGCCTACACAGGTGGTTATTGTATTCACCATCCACTCATCTGGGTTACTATTGTGGGTGGCCAGTGCTGTGCAATGCTTGCCATGTATGTGTTCTATATTCCATAACATGGACGGTGTCTGGGATGTGCACATGTCCCACATGCATGTTTTGTGACATGTGGAATACCTGGTGTGTCTGGGGCATGTTGTGTGGACAGATTGTTATCATCTGGTGTGGTGTTCCTGGCCTCGTGGTGAAAACTGGCTAGGAACTGAGGTTGGTCCTACACCTAGATTGACAGCATGATACAGGTATTCACTGGTGTTAGTGGCATCTGTCCATACAGGGCATGTGTATAAGACATGGTATTTCCTTTGTGGGTTACATTTGCTGACTCTACAGTTGTTGCAGGCATCCAGTGGGAAATGTAGCAAAGGACCACTTTTAGCAATTATTTGCCTATTGTAGGGATGGAACAGGGTACCATGTCCTCTGTAGTCCACTGCAATCACACCGTGGTTACTATCTGTGGGCAATACACGGGGAACTGCCAACATAGTGGTTGCCTAGCAAAGTGTGTTTGTCTATGAGACATGGGTGGAGAGTGTTGTCTGAGTATTACAAGAGTTACCTATAGTGTTCCCCAATCCATAATGTCACATGTAGGAGTATGGATTGTCTACACCAGCCTCTCTGCTATTTGACATCTGTTGTCCTTGTAAAGTGGACATTGTGACATATAATAGGTCCTCAATATAAGTAATTTGCAAAACCCACCCCACAATGAGTCCTGTTATTACACAATCACAGCTACCTCCACACAGGATACTGATGACAAACACACAAACTTGACAGTGCTGAGATTCAACCCCCTATCTAGCTATGTATTGCTACTACATTGTATTGCATTTATCACACACGTCACTGAGCTTATAGGGCTACTCCTTCCCCAAAAGTGTATTTCAAGGTGAATGACATCAGCAGGCTTGCCAAAGTAGGACAATGGAAAGTATATTGACTCTGAATGGCCTCAAAAGCATTGATCCCTACACACACACAAACACAACCAAACACACACAGTTTCCATGTCTGGGATTAGAACTCCTACCTAACTGGTACATCACACTATAGCATTACATAGTTATAGCATGTGCCACGGAGCTTATAGGTCTAGCTTTTTTGCAAAGGTGCATTTCAAGGTGAATGACATCAGCAGGCTTGCCAAAGTAGGGTAATGGAAAGTGTAGTGACTGTGAATGGCCTCAAAAGCATCGATCCCTATATACACACATGCAGAGTCTCACAGTTGCCATGTCTGGGATTAGAACGCCTACCTAACTAGTACATCACGCTATAGCATTATGCAGTTATAGCACATGCCACAGAGCTTATAGGGCTACTTTTTACCCAGAGGTACATTTCAAGGTGAATGACATCAGCAGGCTTGTCAAAGTAGGGCAATGGAGAATGCAGTGTGTGTGTGAATGGGCCATAAACCATTCATCTGGAAGCAAATATACAACACTCAGTCACACACAGGTTCACATTTAACAGGAACATGTATACAACTCCTAGATGAATAATGACTTGTACAGTCATGTTACACAGTTTTCACAAGTACCACAGACACTATGGGATACCAGAAGCAAATGTCTACAGTGATTGACATTTGCACATCATGTGGGATTGGCCAATTGGATGTGTGCTGGGTGGGACAGGGCTCCTAATGGGAAGCTCTTTGCCACTGTCTGTCACTTTCTTCCACACATCTATGTTTGTGTAAGTTTGGCCTATTATACTGTGTTGTCCTTGGATATATGTGTGTATTCCTATCCGATGTTTGTGCAAAGCATGACTAGTGTGCAGTGTGGAATGTGTGCACAAACATCTGCTACTGACAGATATGTATAGTCCACTGTTGTTGCCAGACATGGGCTTCATTTCTGTAAGTGTGGCAGCATGCCCAGTATGACCTTTCAGTATTTTTGTGTCAGACATGGGCTTTGTTTCTCTAAGTGTTGAAGCATGCCCAGTATGACCTTCTGTATTGAATGTGTGAATCCATTCCAGGTAGGTTGTACTCTACTGTAGGCTTTTGTGTTCTACACCTACAGCTCGTAACCTGTTTCTGCAGGATATATGTAGATCAGTTGACAATATGGGGTCACAATAGGCAAAGGATATTGGGATACTGTAGCTAATTGTGTCTGTGCTGCTTCTGCTACATGGTTTTGGTGTTAGCAGAGATATTCAGACATATGTACTGTTTTACACTGTGATGTTTTATATCAGCTACTGACAGGACTACATATTTGCTTGCAGTAATTTCCTGGGGAACACAAGATGAATGAAGCTGTGTCCAGTATTGTGGTCTGCAGCCTACATATTCTTGCACAATTATGCCATTATGGAGGGGAGCTACAGACACTTGATGATGGGTCTGTGTAAATGGTCCAACACCTTGGTACTGTGGTGGCTGAGGATCCCATCCATCGAAGTGACAGTATGGCCATATCCTGCTGTGGCCATACCTCACAGCTGTACAGATTCACACAGGTTATCCAGAGGCAGGGCTTATATTTCTGGTCATTACCCCTTCACATTGTGGTTTATGAGCAGTTTTGTAGCCATCCACTCCTGTGTTTGCAGGTAGAGATAGTATGTGCACACATCTGAGTTTCAGACTTTACACACTCCATGGTGTCCATGCTTCTGCCCCCCTCTGTTATTCTATCATCTTCTGAACATTATGCAAACATTATCTGATAAGTAACCCTATAGTTATCAATTCATCCCAGCAGTATTTAAGGGTTGGGCCACAATTCATGCAGTAGGACATGGTGGACATGCTACTGGGATTTGTCAACATGGCCTTGCATTTATGTTGTGTGGACTGTGTTATGTTGTTATTTGGGAGTCCATGCGATAACATACATTGGCAGTATGGGTGAGACATAGGCCTTTGACAGAGGACTGTAGGGCATTTGTTAGTGATGCAGGCTATCTGTAGCAAGCCGGTGCGTTGTGTCACTCCTACAGTCCCAGGCTGCAAGCCACTATATTCCCCTGGGGTGACAAGATAGGTGTGCAAGGTATTAATGTCAATAGTTTCTGTCCTTATTGATCCATTGGAGTGGATGCTGGCAGGGTGCTGCTTACAGCTAGGGACACACCTGCATGGGACACCTCTTCAGCATGCTGCATTCTTTGGCTATTCCCATACAGAGGCGGGGGTCATATAGTACTCATACCCAGCAGCAGGGCTAAGACCTGTGAGGTACCTGTGGCTGATGGTGGGGTGAGCTGGGTGCATGTGTGCTATGGAAGCTACTTGCAGCTGACTCACAGATATACATGGGGCATTCCACTTATGCTGGCTTGTGCAGGGACATCAGCAGTTTCTCAGTACTTCATACCTGTGCCATTTGTGGTCTGCCAGTGTTTTGGCCAGACGTCAGTATTCCATACTACACAGTCAACTTGTGCTGCTAACCTGCATGTACAATTCTAAAGGTGTGTCCATTTGACAGTAACATTTTATGCACTCTCTATCTAGGGTACTTCTACCTGTGTACTGTTTGTATATCTGGGCCCACATTCATGACATGTCCATCTTTCAGATGGTGATGGATATTACATCCGATCAATTAGTATGGATTACTGCTGAGTTGTGTCTTGCTGGGATGCATTGTGCTTGGCACAGCAGTTGTGAGAACTTGGCCCTGTCATCAACAGTACTGGCCATTAGCCACTGGGACACAACCCTCCATGCCTACATGCTGACCACTTTCACACAATATACAACACACAGTAACCTAACATACAGAGCCCTGCATATTGTAAACGTGCTACAATCTATCCTGCTACTTTGGCCTGCTCAGGTAATCTGTGTTCCACTGTTATTATACCTACACATACATGTTACTACATTTCTACATAGGATTGTGAGGGGGGGGGGACACCTGACAACTGTAAACATTTGCTATGACTGTACTGGTATTTCAGGTACTCTATTTCATTCTGTATTCTGACCTATCATGCAGACTAGAGACATATCAGTGTACTACAGTTCTTAGGTTTTATTGACCTACATTTCAGTTTCAGATTTCTTACCCTTCAGAAATAGCACCTCACTGCCTGACCTGTTGTAGTCTGTCTGTGTAGGTCTGGAGGGGGTGTTCTCCATAGCCATCAATCAGAGACCTTAGCACAGCCTTTCTTTCTGTTTGTCTACACCTGTCCTGATGGCTGAGACTGTTGTTGGGTATGTGAGCCTCACTGACATGCATGTGTGTGTCCTATGGACACACATTTGGCCCACCACATGTCCTGTAGTGGATTTTGTTACCTTGTCTAGTACTGCCTACTATGTTGACACCAGCATTCGTTAAGGATTTCAGGCTGCCAATATAGGTGTCTACTATCTGCTGGTATACCATTCAGCCCCTCCATTACCTAACATGCTCACATCCATAATATACATAAAGGTAGCAGAACATACTATTACATTCAGCAATTGATAGTGAGCATGACTTACCTTGTGACTGTGCCAGTATTAAGGATGGTTCTGGAGGGCTGACTATATTGCATGCACATAGTACACTCCCTATACATGGTTAAACACAGGTAGTGTCATGTTTGGCATCCCTTTTACTGTATGTGCAAGTCAGAGAGAGGTGTCATTCCCTCGGTTCCTACCATGTCAGTGTATGTGCTATGTGTTGCCTCTTTGCCAAGGCCTTGGCATACTGGGCATGCCTCCTTCTGCCAACTGGGGTAGGCTCAGGTTGTTCCTCCTCCAAGTCTCTTTGTGCCTGGGCTGGCCTTGGCAATGGTGGGGGGGGGGCTGTGTGGCCCTGCCCCATGCTGTTCCTGCTGCAGCTGTTTCCACAGGATCATATTGTGTAGCATGGCACATACAATGACAATTTGGGTACATGTAGCTGGTGAGTGCTGCAAGGCTCTACCGGATATGTCCAGGCACCAGAACTATGACTTGACCATCCCAAACACACGCTCTATTATGATTCTGGTCTGTGCATTTGCCACATTATGGAGTTCTTGTTCGGGTGTGTGTGCATTTCTGATGGGTGTCATCAGCCAAGGCACCAGTGTGTAACCAGCATCCCCACTAATGCCAGATGTGGGAGTCATGATAGCTTCCAGGGCTTTCAACACACACATTCATTATAATGCCCTGGGCATCACACTCAACCTGGCAGTTGATGGAGGAAAAGCCTTTGCGGTTTATGTAGACTCTACTCCACTCACCGGGTGGTGTTTTGATGTGTATGTGCATGCAGTCTATAGCACCAACTACCTCAGGGTATTCTGCTATTTGGTGGAAGAGATGCATATTGCTGGTCAACGTCTCACAGGTGTTGAGGAAATATATCTGCTCACCAGCATGTGCTGACATGGCATCCAGGAGCTGGTGGAGTACCCTGGATGCTGATGCTTGTGAGATCCCCATGATATCCCCAGTTGGCCTTTGGAAGGTACCTGTTGCTAGTATTCTTAAGGCTATACATACCTTGGTATCCACTGGGATGGGTTCCCCTCTGTTGGCTTCGTGTGTGAGGTGTAGCCGGCACAGCTCAACAATTTGCTGTAGGAGGTCCACTGTCCACCCTATAGCACTCCACTATCTCCAGCTCATGTAGCCCCTGGTAGGTTACCCTGGGTCTGTACACTCTTCTCTGTCTCCTCACTGTGGGTTGATCACCAGAATTCTCATCCTCACCACCCTCAGCCTCTTCCACATGTTGATTTATGAGAGCAAAAGTAGCCCCTATCATTTTGTTGCTTTTATTAGGTAAAATTTCCCCCATTTGTGTACACTGGTGGTATAGAGTCTGTGGGAAAAAACAGAGGGAAAGGTGTTTGCATAGTTTATAGCAGTGTGTTGGGCTGGGCTGCTGCCTGTGTAATTGGCTGATTCTGATACATTTCACCTGCCAGCTATGTTAGTTCTCCTAGATTACCTTCCTACTGCTGTTTTCCCTTCCCATTGCCTTCTTGTTTAAGCCTGAGGTGTGCTGTGCAAACCCAGTGTTCAGGTGTGAAAAGAGCTGCTATTTCCTGGTTTACTTTTTTTTTTTGTTTAAAACCCGGTGTGCAGCGCACACCCATTTATGCAATGTAAAGACTGCTAGGCAGCTTCAGACACACACCCCTTCCTTAGCGCTGCTATGCTAAGGGCAAACCCAAGCCACAGAGCTCCAATAAGCTTACAGTATGCCTGACACACCCCTCTATGTTGTCAGCTAACTCTTAGGCTTGCACCATGGTTTTCGTCCACCTACACAGTTGGGTGCAGGCCAGCCATGAGGGGAAATATGTGATTCAGTATCATTCCCCTCATTTGCATAGAATTGACTGCTAATGCCTAGTTTTTATTTATTTATTTATTTAAATTTGTTGACCGGGAGTGTCCAACTGGACGTAGGTCCATTTTCAGCGGAGGAGGGGAAAAAAAGCTCAGTTAAAATAAACAGACAGTATATACATTAGATTACATAGTGAATAACAATTTACATAGCAATTACTTACAACATATTTACAGATGAAGAACACAGTACATCAGAACAAGTCTGACACTGAGCCTTCCCCCTTAGCAACCACTATTCACTGGCCTTGTTGTCTTCTGCCTCCCACTGACTATAATGGCAAAATTGTGATTTTGCATAGAAAGCTTTTTTCAAGGTTTTAGTTTTATTTTCGGCCCAATCCTGTTTGCACGCCGCTGCCTTATGTTTAAACGGCTGAAATTGGCCAAAAAATATAAAAGTTATTTTTTTCTTATTTTGAAACTATTTTCCATATCAGTGGGCATATATTTGGCCATTGGCATGCCTTCCACATTATATGCACCCTTTATTTGGAGCTGTCATGGCTCTGTTTTGTAGTTTGTAGAAATGTACTCAGTTACTAACCGAGTACATTTCTGCAGGTTACACTAATCCTGCACAGATGGCTGCCAGCTTCCTGGATCACTAATTCACCTCATTTGCATGGTTTTCACCTGCAAATGGGGTAATTAGCATGCAGGAGATGTGTCCGTGCAGGAATAGTGCAGGAGCGCTCATGAATGTCCTGGGAGCTTGTTCCTGGATATCTCGGCAGCCATATTGCCTCCAGAAGCTCTTGCACTATTCCTGCACACCATGCAGACCATGCTGAATCCTGGGGTATATTACCTGCTAGCAACTAGACTTTGATATCACACTCCAAAATTTGATCCATCTTCAGACATTTTGCTATAATCAAAAATGAAAGGAAAATGCCCAGAAAGGCTGCACCTGTAAACTAAGCAAAAAAAAAAAAATAGTCAAAAACAGTGAGAGTCTCCCAAAACAACTTTATTAAAATAAACAAGGATTGAGTGCTTTCACCTTACTATTTGTTAGGCTTCATCAGAGTCTATTTTTTTTTTTTCACTTAGTTTATTTTGCTATAGTCAGGTTTTGATATAATTTTTTTCCATTAACCAACCACAAAGACCCAAGCTCCTTTGGGCACACAGTGATTGATCTTACTCTATTCTCATACAACGGGCCAAATTGCCATTTCTTAACCTAGCAAATTTTGGGTTTTGCGTACTTCTTAACATTACATGTCTCTGACTCTGCACTATTTGAAGGCAATCACTCTCTGGATTCGGTACATTCATCCATGGGTAATATTGGCAAATTATCTGTTGTCTGTGTCCATTTTAATTTGAAGCAGACATTTGGTATACAGACTCACATGCAATCCTTAACCATGGTTTCCTCATTTTCCACAATGGAATTCTGCTCAGTTGTGTCATATGAAAAGTCATAGTCCTCCATCCTTCATGACCACCCCCCTGAAAATTGAGGAGCTCTCTTAATCTGGCATGTGTTACACAAGTTGCCCACAGACCTAATTTGGCCACCTGTAAACATCCCTAAAAACAGACACAGGACAATGAGGTCTATACAATTAACAAAGCATAGTAAATAAATCAAAACTATACCTACTTCAGCTTTTTTGCTTATATGAGTTTCTCAAGGGTTTGCACACTCACTGTAAATAATAAGAACATTTATGAATTTAGTATCACATGCTGTCAATTTATATAAAATTGCTTTGGATACTGAATAGGTCAAACAAGTTAATGAGTTAATTTATTTTATTCATAAACTGTTCACAAAATACGTGGGCGGCCAACCTACCTTTTTTAGCCACAACGTGAGCCAGCAGTAGCAATGGATTATATGAGAAAAATGCAAGTTAAGCTGACATAATAGGTGATCATCATCATCATCAAAATCAACTCCCTTTTTCCCATTTTTCTGCATAGGGTCAGGGTATCGTGTTAACTGTTGCCAACTCTCTCGATTCAGTGCCACACTCCTGCTTTCTTCAACACTCATGCCTGACTGTCACAGATCTTCTTTCATACAATCCATCTACCTCTTTGCTGGACATCCTCGCTTCCTCTTACCTTCTTCCTGTCTGTCCCAAATCTTCCTCACTAGATTGTCTTCTGCTTTTCTGCACATGTGCCCAAACCACCATAATCTGTTCTCTTTGATCTTTTCTGCAATTGGAACTACTTTGGCTTCTGCTCTTATGTCCTCATTTCTTTGTCTGTCCCACAGGTGCATCTTATCACCTTTCTCAGGCACTTCATTTCCATCACCTCTAGCTTCTTCAGCTGTTCTGCCTTTACTGCCCAGGTTTCTGTACCATACAGTAGTACTGGTCACACCACTGTCTTGTACACCTTACTTTTCAGTTTCTTTGGCATTCTTCTGTCATAGACTAAACCTGATACTCTATGGCAGTTGGCTGCAGCCCCTCTGATTCTAGCTTTGACCTCTTCATTCAGACTACCCTTCTCCTCAACTACTCCACCCAGATACTTGAAGCTGTTTACCTGTTCCACTATCTTCCCTTCTATCTCTATTCTCAGCTTCTTCTGATTTCCTCAATTTGCTGCCATTACCACCGTCTTATCTGTGCTTAGTTTCATCCCATGTGCCTTCAGATTTGCATTCCATTCTCCTATCCTTTGCTGAAGTTATAGTTCAGAGTCTGTCTGTACTGCCACATCGTCTGCATACAGCAGCTTTGTTGATCCGTCCCCTCCAACCTGTTTGCTAATGTAGTCCATCACCAGTATGAACAGCAGTGGGCTCAGAGCTGAACCATGATGTACACCCATACCCACTGGGAACCCCTCTGTGAGGCCGAACGCTGTTTGTACTTGAGTCATTGGGTCCTTGTACATAGCCTGCACTAATTCTACCAATGTTTCTTGGACTTCAAACCACCGCAGTACTGCCCAGATCAGCTTTCTTGGGCCCTTGTCATATGCTTTCTACAAGTCTAGGAATGCTCAGTTGGACTCTGTCCTCATCTCTAGCTTCTTCTCAAGTATCTGTCTCAATGCAAACATCGGGTCAATTGTGCTGCATCCTGATCTGAATCCAAACTGCTCATCTCCCATCTTGCATTCTACTACTCTGCATATCCATTTATCAATCACCCTCTACAGAATTTTCATGAAATGTGATAGGAGTTTGATGCCTCTGTACTGCCCACGGTTGTAGATGTCCCCTTTGTTCTTGTACACTGGCATGAGTATGCTTATTCTCCAGTCATCAGGGATATGCCTTTCTCTCCACACTATTAGAACCCTATCTCACCCAGCATCTTTATTATATCTGTTGTGACCTCATCTCAGCCCACTGCTTTCCCTAATTTCATTTTCCTTAGTGCTGTCCTTACTTTATCTAGGGTGGACGCCTCTTCTTCTCACATCGTAGGCTGTTTCTGGGGCAGTACAGCTTCTGTGTTTTTTTTTCATTCAGAAGCTGCTGGAAATATTCCTTCCATCTACCTTTGATGTCCTGTGGGCTGGTGAGCAGGTTGTTACTGGCATCCCTTATGAAGGGTATCTGACTATCTTCTTTATCTTTCTGTCTTTGACCTGCAACCTGATAAAGTTTCTTTGTGCCCTTTACTAAGTCACTTTCCAGAAGTTGGTGCAGTGCCTCCGATGCCCTATTCTTTGCTATTGCAACTTTTTTTTAGCTTCTTTGTTAGCCAACCAGTAGTCCTTCCTAGCCAGTCTTTCCTGTCTCCCACTTCTTCCTGCACTCCTTTCATATAGGTGATCACCTATACTAAAATGGCAGACCTTAAATGTAGCTGAAATAACTAACTGCAGTATTGTACCAATTTCTGTATGCTAGCCAATGTTACACCCATTCACAAAGTTGAGGCAGATCATGCAGCTAATAAATATTGTCCAATAAGTCTTACCTCATTGTTGGAGAAATGCTTAAAAAGATGTCTTTTGTTAGTGCTGGAAAGGAAAGTTTAACTAGCTTACACATTGATCTTTATCAACATGACTTTACTAAGAAGAAACCTACCTAGACAAATCTGGTAGAATTTTATGACCCCATGAGTGAAGCCATGGACAAGTGTTAAAAGCATTCAACAGTATCTTCTGCCACGTTGAAATTCATTGATTCCATGATGATGTTACAGTACTTTCTTAACTAGTAGCCAAACTCTTGTAAGAAGCTTGAGTCCCTGGCATTGAAGAACCTGTCCTCAAGGGCTTGGGACTCAAGCTCTTGTAATGTACCCAATAAATTACCACTAAGACTTAAGCAAAGCAATTCAATGGATTTATTTAAAAATTGCTTAGGTATTGGGAACTAGATTATATACAAATAATTTGGAATGTCTTTATTAATATGGCCCTTTGTAACTGCAAACTATGAAATTATGAACTATAAGGCTGATTGCAGAAAATGTAATATGTGAAGAAAGGAAAATTAAAAGTAACGGAAATGGAAAAATGAATGTATACCAAATCCAGTAAAAAGAGTAAGCTGGCAAGGAAAATAAACAAAGTAAAACTAAGGTCATACAGGTGTTACATAATGCCAAAATGAGTAGTTTTATAAATTGGTTTAATGTAACAGAAAGTGAGGTCAGACATTGTCCCTAAGCTGGTAGCAAAGACAGGCAGGGGAAAAGAAGATGCATGAGCCGTCTTGATTTAAAATGAGTGGAGTAGTATAGTATTATCTTCCTGACACATTCATATTGTCCATCCTCACTCAGTATTATAGCAGACAAACAAGTAAACATATAGACACCCATAAAAAATAAATGAAGGGAACATCCTTTATATGTTTTAATTGTCGTGCAAATATGATGGCAGGTATTACATATGAAAATGAAGTCATGTACATACAATACTACTCAGAAAACTTTGCCTAGTACTCATGTATATGGACGGCATTAACATAAAAAAAATTCAGTGAAGAACAATGCTACAAAGATATGTAAATGCAGTATGTCTGAACCATGTGGTGCATTATTTCACTTTTGTGCAGATTATGATTATCTACCCACCTTAACTATGCACAGTTAAAACTGTATAAGCAAAGAAAGTATACAGGAAAATTCCTGCATTAATACAAACAATGTGCACTCATCTGTAAGTCTTAGGTAGCATTGTAAGTGTACAAGTTAGGCAGTGAAGCATTGCCTGTCCAGATAACGCAGACTGGGAAGTGAGACATAGGCTGTACATTAGAAAACAGCCTAGGAATGTGAATAAATCCATTCTACCAGCATCCTTAACATGAAGGTGTCCATTAATGAAAATCAGTTTATTTTATCTGGGTGGAAAGAGTAGATAAGGAAGTAGGAAAATGAGAAAGAAAAGGCCAGAAAAACACAAGGATAACAAAGGGATGTGCAGGATGAAGTAGGGAAGGATGGTAGATTTTTTTGTGGGCACAGAGCCCCTTTTTTATATTATATATAAGGGTAAGAGCAGAAATGGCATGAGAAAGTAAGGGTAAGGATGTCACTTCAGACAAGTGAAGGGCACAGAAAAAAATCATAATAAAACAGGGTGAGAGACGTGGATGAGCACACAGTACTGAAGGTTTACACATGGAGATGAAGGTAGAAAGAGGATAGATAGATGGATGGATTGACAACTGTTCATGGGGGAGGATGTGAAACAATGGGTAAAAGATGGATTTACCACAACAGGATTAAGGGAATGCATAGAAGCAGGGACATGTCCAAATATGCTTAGAGACAAATGACTGGACCTATGACTGGGGGAATCACAGAGGTAGTTGTGGGAGACAGTCTCTAGTGTTTAAGTGGTCTGACTCTGCCAGTTCAGTGAGTCTTATACCCACTGCAGGAGGTGTTGATATGGGTCCCACTGTTTCTCCACTACCCTCTGCCCTGCAGCCTCAACTAGTGCATGCAGTAGAGCCTGCTTAGGTATTGTCCCACGTGTCAAGCTACCTGCTAGGGATGAGTCTTTGCTTCTCTCAGATAAGCAAGTCTTGGAATAAACACAAGTTGGAGATTTATCATGGGATATAACAGGGCTTGGTTGCATCTGAGTTGCCCTTGGGTATTCTGCACCTGAAGAAGAAAACAAAATGGGAATACATTCAACACAGATTATATGGCAAATGAGAAAAATATGAAATGAAAGCTGAGAAATGAAAGGATAGACACTTGCAAGGTGGAGGGTGGGGATAAATTCCCCAAACTCCTGTGGAACATGCACCTGTTCAAGTCAAATCTCTTCCCATGCTTGTAAAGAAAGAACACTGTTAGTACATCAGATGCACTGCCCATATGTATTACAAAGCAAGGTATGCTGATGGGTGATGTATATATCTTGCCACAGCAGCAGATAGACTACACTTGTCATGTCCTCTGCATGGCATGTAAGTGGGTGAAACAAGCATCCAACACAGAACTCCTTTTCATGGGGAATAACTTCATGCATGACATGGCTGTACATGACATATTGGTTTAGCCATCCTTATAAAAGATAACCCTAATAGTCTGTCGAGAAAAAAACTCCTACATCTAGATCAAACCACCCATTAAACCCCATGGACCTATTATTAAGCTTACTGGTCAGCAATGGCTATAGCAGTCCACATCACAGGATCATAGAAATGTTAAGACAGTTGAGTTTTGTGACCATTTATATCTTGCCTCTACCCAGGCACAAACTGTTTCCCCTCTCTTGAGGAGAGTTAGGCCAGTTGAGCACACTGCAAATTTGAAGGAAGGCACTGTATCACACTGCTTAATTTGGTGGGAGACTCTGTTCCAGGACTGTGGAGGCACTGAATTATAAATCTATCTCTCCATTGTGTT
Organism: Protopterus annectens; assembly: GCF_019279795.1. Taxonomy (NCBI): domain Eukaryota; kingdom Metazoa; phylum Chordata; order Ceratodontiformes; family Protopteridae; genus Protopterus; species Protopterus annectens. The sequence continues at coordinate 1,946,829,189 of NC_056725.1, read as the reverse complement.
TTATTTGTATGCTGGACGTGATTTAAGTTTCTATGTCTGATATTAGTGGGACTGTCTGATTTATGGAGATTTAAGAGATCCAAAACCAATTGGTCTCTAATGATATAGATGGCAAAGCATCAGAATTCTATAAGACTTTGAATAAAGGGCAGTGCCTCCAGTCTTTTGGTAGGTTAGGGTTTTACCTCGAGTCCTTCTATTTGTTTGATATGTTTAGAGAAGTACATCTTTAAGGGGATGCTAATAATTGTCCTAATAAATGTCAAATCTAAGGAAACAATTAACTGTTTAAATCTGAATAATATTCTTTTGCCATTTATCTGTGCTGCACAGAAGGCTTTCCTGATTAATGCAATCAGATGATGATCTAAGGAGAGCGAATTATCAACTGAAGTTCCAAGTCCCTAACAACATTCCCATTTTGAAGTGGGGTATTATCTATACCATATGCTAGGTGGAGGGGTTGCCTACCAAATGTGACAGCATTGCTCTTTGCACCTCTGGGCATTTAATTTGAGTTGATTTTTAGTACAAAATGTATTTATGAGGAAAACTTATTTAGATAAGCATTTGGGGATCAGAGGGTAACTTGACACTAAGTGCAAACATAGTCAGAGGTCTTAGTTCATGGTTTAGAGATTCAGAAAGTAAGTGCCAAAGAGGTCCCAGTGCTGAGCCTTGTCAGACAGCACTGATCACCTTTATACTATCTTATGAGGCACCTGCCATTTACACTGTGTGGAGTCTGTCTTACAGCCAATTTGTTATCCATCTTGTCTCTTGTTAAAACATTAAGCTTACTAGCTATGATAGCATGAGGGATCAGGGATATGTGGATTTAGGTGGTCATCTCATGGGTAAAATTTGCATGCTGGTTATTTCAATTGACTAAAACTAGGTGGCATCTTTTTAACTAAGTTCAGAGCAAAACTGGGTGTTATGTTTCAGTTTGCTAACATAGCTAAAGAAGAAGATCTAATTGTCTTTAGCTTCATATGATAGCCTAACTTAATGGGCTGCTTTAGTGGACCTAATAGTGTTTTTAAAGTTTTTAGCAATACTTCTGATACTGTTTTTGATACTAGAATTTTTGATATGCTATGTACCTTAAGGAGTTTTGTTTCTTTTATTACAAAGTTTATTTATGGTCGTGGACAACCAGGGTGATTTGTGTTTGAATTTCCCATTATATTTAGATCTTGTTGGGATTGCCAGTTCAATACATTTATATAACTAGGCATAGAACTCCTTGGTGAAGCTACCTGCTGTGTTACTGTCTAAAGTGATAATGTTCATACCCCCCAAATGTCCAGATTTTCATAGAATGTCCCTGTTTTACCTCACATTGCTGGCCTATTCCTCATAAAATCATTTTTTCTAGCAAATTACTGAGGATTGAAATCAGTAAACAATGGCACACATTTGAGTTTCAAACCAAAAATGCATGCTAACACAAATTATTCTAGTAACTTTCCTAAAGCAGCAGCATCAATATGAAACAGTAAGAATAGGATAGAATACCTTCCTAGATATATACTATAAGGGTGAAATAAGATGTGTATTAACAGAAAAAGACAGCCATCTTAATAATGTGTAAGTACATTACTGATGGCAGAGGTAGAGATACTTACATATGACTTAGGATATGCCCTCTGAATTTTGTCCTCCCACTGGGTCAGACTATCTGTTCCTTTTCCTGTTCAGGCTATCATATCAATGCCTGCACTGCACACCAGTTTTGGGGATGCCAGTAGCCTTGCTTAGCATATTACCCAGGTCTCTTCAGATATCTGCATTTCTTTATTTTTAAATATTCCAGATTGTGATGCAGCCGGGTGTTCATTGTACTGGTGAACATAAAAATAAATTGTTTTGTCTCTTTATCATACAATTGGAGGTTTAGTTGTAGATTTCTCAGCTACCATGTGAGAGGCCCTGTTTCAGTTCCCGGCCAGTCCAGTATGTCATGTTTCAGGGGTTGGGGTTGTCATAATGTTTAAAGTGTTTAATTCACAGATGCAAGATTCAGGGTTTGATTCTTGAGAAGCATGAGTAGGCCTTAAAAAGGTCACCTGGTGTTATTAGCCTAGTAATCACCTAAGAATCCTCAAAAACTTTATCTGGTTGTGGGTTGATATAATGGTTATAGAGTTTACCTCACAGATACAAGGTGCAAAGTTTGAGACTGACCTTTGGTTGTTGGCTAGGTTTGTCATAACCTACAGACTGATAGCCTAGCATGGACTTAGCAAGATCATTGGTCTGTGTTGTCCATTAGGTCAGCTGATCGATCAGTCTAGCAGTGTCCATGATTGTTAATCTAATTATTTATTCACTAATTTAGGGTTTGGGAGTTGGTATAGGAGTTGGGTATCGGTATAATGGTTAAAATGTTCACTTCACAGACACAAGGTACAGGGTTTGATTCTTACCTTTGAAAAAAAGTTGGGTGGGCTTAAAATTGTCTACAAAGACAATTAGCCTAGTACTTATCTATGAATCAGATGGGTACTCTACCCTGCGCTCTAACAACAGCCATGCTATATCTAAGTCATGAGACTAAATGGTGGCACATTGCAGAAAGTTAAACTAGTAAAGTGGGAATCAGGTATGCAGTGTAACGTTAGACAGCTCAATTAGCTGTGAGTTTGTCATTCTTGTATTTTGTGTGGCTATGCACATACATAAGTTTAAAGGATATGCTCATATTATATAATGCTTACCATGCATGTACTAAGATGCATGTAATGTTATACAGATGTTCGCATATTCACTACATCCATAGAACATTTTTCCAGAAAGATTAATTTGTGTACAAACCTTCCAATTACTGTAAATCACTTGACATGGCAAATGTGTCATCATTTTATTGGCTGGTGTTCACAGAGTTTCTGCAACGTTCGTTGTAAAGATAAAAAAAAACAGCAGATACATTGTCAGTGTGAATACAACAGGTAAAGGTGAACATATGCAGAACACAAATAGACTGCGGGCTACAATGCATGTCCACAATGCTGATAGGTTGCATTTCACAAGTACTAGAAAAATGCACTATTCATGACTCAGTATAACTTATTTACCTTGGAGCATATATAAACCAAGTCATTGGTGATATCCACATATATCACACCCTGTCTGGAAGTTGATAGAATGGCAGCCTTTTCTGTCACTGATCTTGCTCCCCAGGGGTCAGGCAGGATCCTAATAACCACATAGTTGAAAATTATCACACTGAGCTCCCCAAAGAAGTGTGCAAGACTGTAATATGCATACATGGTGGTACATCTCTCAAATCACTGTTATGTCTGTTGAAAATAGATATGATCATCCATTCAGAGAAGAAGTTCTTTGAGAAATTGCTGTAGTTTGCAAAAGGCTGATGTCTGGGAGGTACCTAGGGCATCCACTGTCTCTTGGAGGTACCTGTGGCAATAACAGAGAGAACTACACATACGTTGGTATTCTTGGAAAGGAAAGGAAAGGACACGTATTACATCAGTTCCTGTTTGCAGGGCATAGAAGTTCAACAAAGATATTAAGATGTCCATATAAAACAGGTCCAATAACATCCTGGTCTTTAAAATAGTTGTGATAAATGCATGCTAGTAATGCCTCCAATGTTGACATTGAGCACCATGAGCTGGCATGGGTTGTGCTACCATGGAAATGAGTGACTCAGAACAGCTGATAGCCAAATTTTCTATTAAACCAAGGATCATTGCCAGTTGCAAAGTCTTATGCTTGCTCTTTTATTACTTATCATTGCAAGTGGCATTCTGCAACTCCGAACTGCAAAAGTTGGGAAAGACATTCAATTAGCATACCATCAATACAGCATTTGCATGTGTTCCTTCATTTGCAAGTTGCTCTGCACTCATTTACACAGAACTTTACCTGTTACTTCTTGTTATTTTTGGCACAGATGCTCAACACTAGACAGTGAATCACCCTATGCTTGTGTGTCTCTTTGACTTGTACAAGTATGCTCTGTGTGCATGTGAAAATAACTATGAATATCAACCTTTGTACTTAAAATTGCATCTACCATGTTTTACTATGTTGTGTAACAGAAGGCTTTGCCCTTCACAACACTACACTCTGTCCTTAACAACACACATGATAAGGATGCCAGTTCACAATATGGAGTAGAACTATACAGTACTGTATGCAATATTTCTTATACAAGTCACTTATACACTTACATTTCTTACATTATTAATGCATCCAAAGACCAGTTTAGCATATAGCTCCTCTTGTGCTGATTAAAGAAAACATTTTCATAATTTTCATAATTTAAAACATTTTACATTGGAGTGAATACAAAGTCCATTATGATTTGTTTATATTAGTAATGTAAGACAAGAAAATGTGACTATGAATGAAACAAATGCATGTTTCAAGATTTAATGTTTTATACCTGCTCTCAATCTAATATTCTTTGTGAATGAACCGTTCTCCACTATTGTATATGTGTGACTGAAATCAAATAATAAGAAACAGGGGCAAACTCCTTCCCAAATGTCTATTAACTTTCCCTTTCATAAAAAAAAACTCTGGACTTTTGTTACTGTATATATATATACAAATTCTTTAATCAGAAAAATCACATTAATCATTCTAATGAAATAATTACTCCTTTCCCATTTTCAGTATATCTTTCAGTTCACAAAGAAGAAAACTCTGATGGCATTCAGTTTGAGATTTTACTTTTTTCCCCCCAAGTCTGTTACCTGTCATTAATGCTTGTTTTATTAAACACCAGACCTTTTAAGATAATTTATTCTTCTGAAACCTTTGCACAGCTTTATGCAAGTTAAAATAATGAAATGACTTTTCTTTCATCCAGCTTTTCATTCCTTCACTTTTATCTTTACATTTTATAAAGCTATGAGCTTGTCAGTTTGTATTGCAATTGCTAGTGTGTCATCCGTTATAGCAACTAGAGCTTAACTTGTGTAAAGTTTAGAAAAGTTAGTGTCCACAGCATATTACACCAACAGGACATAAACTTGTTTCATGGGGTTGTAATGTTTCTTAGCTATACTGATACCACATTAAAGAATACATATCTGCATACACACATTTCTGCATGATTGCACATGAAAAGAACTGGAGAAAGGAGTAATCAGAAATTTATTCTTACCTCTTTGTCAATGTCACTTTTTGCATTGTGCTTTCCTCTTTGTTTGTTTGCCAATTCCAGTCAGCTGAAAAGTTTATCCACTTCCATAAATTTGGAGTTATATCAGTAGTTATGATCTCAGCCATTATTTGTTTCATATAACAATTTTTAGACTAGAAAGAATATTTGATATCTATGGGTTAAAACGAGCATGTACATTTTTCTGGTGTTGACTAAACATGGGTACTCAGTACAAATGAAATGCATTTATTCTGCAGTCAGAGCCAGACTATGGTCAAATGGAGTCCTAAGCAGGATAATGGATTGCAACCCCCCCAGCCATACTAATATCCCACTACTTGGCAGTCTCATCTCAATAACCTGTCAGTGTGACAGCCATTTCCTAACAAAGCAAAACAGTCTCACAATGAAAACAGACTTAAGCATGAGAAATCATAAACAACTCTTCCCTTGAAACTCACATTTATTGAACATGCATCTGGCAATCTATTAAACTACAAGACATGCTGGTTCTTATATTCAAATAGCATATATCGAAGCACCTATTAGTGTCTATGTGAAGGGTGCAGAAATTCAAAAGATAAATCTGCAATGCATTTGCTAATAGATTGGGAAGCCCACTGGATGCAAGTATCTCTTTTCAGTGATAGCCAAGGAGCACTTTCTGGTAAAGTGACTTGATCAGAGTCACACAGTAGACAAATGAAGGCTGAGAGAATCAAACCCTGCACTACAGAAGCAGCTCATAGCTGTACTCATGGTCTAAGTGCCAGACGAACTTTTGTAACCCAATGCAGTGAATTCCACACTCACTGCCTGCAAAAAAAAAAAAAAGAAAGAAAGAAAAGAAAAACAAGGTTAATTAATCAATTGAAATAGTGATATTATACTCATAGATTTCATAATGTCCTTATTATTCACAGCCAAATAATAAACATACTGTCAACAGTCAACAAAACCATTAAACCATGGATCTTATTCAAAACAGATGGCTCATACGATGATGATGTTGATGTTTGCTACAATGAATTCCTTCCTTTACACTCTAACTGCTGCAAGTTACAGGAGCAAAGTATTTGCACACACACACACACACACACACACACACACACACACACACACACACACACACACACACACACACACACACACAAAACCATCATTTACAGCCACTTGTATGACTTTACACCTCATATCTGCTTGACAAGTATTGAATGAATGCAGTCATAAAAAATAGGCCAGAAAAATTTCATCATGCTGCTGTCAAAACCATGTAGTCACACTCTTTGTAATCTCCATTTCAACCTCTTTGCTCAAATCAGAGACAAAAGTCAGGGACAGGTTTTAAATGTTTATCTTAAATACTTAAACAGTTGCCAGAAAAAAAAAGCTTTGCATTAGCAAGTATTTTCTGAAGAACAAAAAGACTGAAACTCATGCAAGTCATTATTTTACAAGAAATGGACAAAAATACAATTTAAATTCCTTGTTCAAGAATTCAAGACAAAACCAAAAGTAATGATGGGGCAAAGACCCAAATCTTAAATACCATTTTCTTTTATCTGTTTGCTAACCAATTAAATTCATTGTTCAAAATCTTCCTTTTTAGGGATGACCCAGGAAAACTGTCTAAGTGACCTACTCAAAGCCTCAAAGTAGGTAGATAGATCTGGAAGCATTCAAGCCCTATAAGTTTGACTACAGGAAGCATGAGCTTGTCACTTAACCAGACAGTGCTTGGTGAATAAAAAATATTCTGACATTCTGAGTAAGAATTACTATGAATTCTAATACCTGATATTAGTGACTAATTTTAATACCCCACTGATTTACCTTACCTGAATTTTTTACATCTTGTAAGGCAGTTTGTAGTCCATACTGGAGGAATGTGCAATCATCCTTGAGGCCAGTCTGTGTCTGTAACTGTATTCCATAAAAATGCATCCTTAAAGAGGGAGTGTATACAGAACACTTAGACTCTCTCTCTCTCTCTCTCTCTCTCTCACACACACACACACACACACACACACACACACACACACACACACACACACACAGAAGTATACAGTGAGGTGTAAATGGGATATGCATGACAATGTCCTATGTACACTTTACACTGGATGAATATTATATTCCTTCACTCAGGTACATGAAGATGAGGCAGTGTCAGACTTATCTGTTGTGATTCTTATTATTCTTGCTGTTGTTTGTTTTTCCAGAAGTTAATTCCTAAACTGCATTTTTTATTTTATTTAATTAAAATAAACAAATAATTAATGTGTAGTGGGGTCTTAATTTCAATATTTATTGGATTTCTTCCTTTAATATTTTTATACCACTTTTTCATTTTTTTTACCATTTAATACTGTATACATAGCCTCAATAAAGGCAGAGAAAAGTTTCTCTGACACTGATTTGCTGTACATTAAATTGGTGTAATGAAAAACAGAAGAAGGAATACTTGGCTTTAGGGAGCTAGTGTGAATGCAATGGCTGCAAGTATAATTTTTTTCTGGGTTGTGGGTAAAAATTAGGAGGTGTAGCACCCAGCGGGAAAAAAACACTCTCATCATACTAAACAAACAATTTAGAGGACAAATAAAGTCTACCAAAGTGAAATCTGAGATAAATCTGGACTTCCAGGTCAAGGACAGCTAAAGGCATTCTTTAGCTATGTCTGCAACCTCAAAGGCAATACACAATTGTGGGCAGTGCTCATTGTAAATGGAGTTACCTATACTGAGCCATAAGATATAACAAACCTACTGGCTGACAAGTTCATCTCCAACTTTACCCCTCTCTCCATGAACCTTCCCACAGGCAATACAATCAAATATAACTCCTCCTGCTATCACTAGGAAACAGGTCTTTAATTCTCTCTCTAAGGCCAAGAACACTGCATCTATAGACCCAGAGAATATCCCAGGATGCCTTCTAAATAGCATGAAACATGATCTATCAGGCCCTCTGGAATTATTTAATTGTAACCTCCAAACAGGCTTCTTGCCTCATGAATGGAGAATGGCAACAGTCATCCTAGACCATGAATTTCATCCACTAACCATAACCATATCAAACTAAGAAACCTTATATATTCCATACCCTTAACTATTCCCATTCTACTCCACAATTCTTCTAAACATATTCTTGCTTCTAATATTTTGAATCTCTGCCTGACCTTCACTCTTTACCTTAATCCTACCTTATAAAAAACAATTTACCATATTACTTTTATTTAGTATTGCCTATCTAGTACATGTCTTATTATTGTATCTACATCTCTGCACTTATTTAGTATTCATTACTTATTTAATGTGTGCTTTAATACTTGCTATTTTCTTGTTCATGTATAATGTCTTAATTTCATGTAACATTTGGAGCTTTTCTCCCCAGGCCTCCACTGAAAATGGGTTTCCTAGTAAACAAATGTTAAATAAATAAATCTATCACTATGCACTAAGATGGGTCATCTACAGACCCTGGAAACTACAGACCCATAAGTCTCACTAATCTCATATGCAAAGCCATGGAAAGAATCATCATGGAAATCATCAATAATGGCATAGGAAACCTCTAGGCACTGGACCCAACATAATTTGGTTTCATCAAAGCCAGGTTATGCCTGCTCAAACTGGTGGACTTCTTTGAGAAGGTCACCAAAGCAATGGATGAGGGCAAAATGGTTCACACTGCCTACTTTGACCTGGCCAAGGCATTTGACACAAACTTCCACTCAGGCATTGTTGACAAATTTAAGAAGTAAGCTACAAACCCTTATGTCACCCTGTGGATAGCCAGCTGACTCGCAGACAGGAACCAGGAAGTTAGAACTGGGGATTCCACCTCTACAAAGAGGCCAGTCATTGGTGAAGTTCCTCAGGCATCAGTCCTGGGGCCACTTCTTTTTGGCATTTACTTCTCTGAAGTCAAAGCCAGTGTCGATGGCCTCTTTTTAATTAAATTTGCAGATGATACAAATTAAAGCTGACATTGAATCACCGACTGACACAAATGTTCTCCAGGAAGGGCTGACACAGACAAACAACTAGTGCCAGAGCTATGGACTAAAACTAAATGCCAAGAAATGTATATTAGTATCCTTCAGGAAATCATCCACCCCTAGAAACTATCATATTGACAACACTACCCTAAGGGTTGACCTAGTATTCAGGGACTTGGCAACACACATAGACAGTAAACTAGGCTTTCACCATCATATGTCTGCAGTAGTGAAGAAATCATTCTGTGTTGTGCACCTACAAATCAAGGTATGGTATCTAGGTCTACTGTATTCAGCATTCATCAAACCTATCATTTAGTACAATGCCTCCTTTGGTATGTACCTAACCAGGAATATTCAACAACTGGCACGTCCACAGAAGTTCCTCACTAAAGGAATACAGGGCATAAGTAACATGTCATATGCAAACCACCTCATGGTGCTAATCCTGTATTCTGTCTCCTACAGATTGTTAAGGGTAGTTCTATACCAGGCATATAAGGCATTGTCAGACCCCACTCTAATGGACCTCCTGCATATCTACAAAACAAACAGCACCAGAATTACCCAGTCTAAATACTTAAACTTTGCCTGTGATATAAATAGGGAGACAGATATGCATCCCAGACAATATCCCTTCTCTGGGGCAGGCTCCCCATCCATGTAAAGCAGAATTCCTCCCTAACCAAATTCAAGTGTAACTTGGACAATTAGATGGGGAACAGAAAATATATCCCTGGTTTGGCACCTATGTCTCTACTGGACAGAATCAGACTGAACATGGTTTGTCTCTCAGCCCCTGCTTGCAAATGTTTCACCTCCCAAGCCCCTGTCTACACTTATTAAGGGTACCAGAACTTGCCAGAGATTTGGGCTGAATGGCTACACTTAAAAAGGCCCTCAGTGTCATTAGCCTAGTACACACCTATGAATATATAGTCTTCACACCTCTATGTTGGGGCCTGGGTGGTGGTGGTGGGGTATCACCCACTTTCCCCTGCAACTCAACCATATAATTTACTTTTGAACAAGTGTGCATTTTACAGAGTTAATATTAAGCTGCTGTCCTGCCCATAAATACATTCATATCTTTTACAATACCGAATGCTGCATTCAGCAAAAGTGATAGAGTCTATGCTATATGGAGCTACCTGTTCTGAGCCATGCACACATGCACACAATCCATCAGTTCTGCAAACCAGAAAATCCCCTGCTAAAAATCCGGTGGTGCTGTTTTTGTCCTCTTACAAGCTAACTCTCCTGTGGTGCTGTGACTGTGTGCTCAGGGGTCTAATCTCTCTCAATTCCTGGAGTTACTACAAATTTCTATGGTAGCAGACATGCTGCCATGCTGCTGAAGCTCTGCTTTTTCTATGGTATCAGACATGCTACTGAAGTTCTGCTTTGCTAAAAAAAAATAAAAAAAAAAATCTCATGCTGCAGCAGACATCTGTTAAAAAATAATTAAATATGCCATGCAACAGACATGCTTCTGAGCTGGTGTAGCTGCAGCAGCAGATGTACTTCAGAACTCTTGCCTGCTAAAACAAATCAAATCTTCCCCAAATCTCCTGTGCAGCAGAAAATGAAAAATCAAATCTATTGTGCAACAGATGTGCTTCCAGGCTGAAGCAGTAGTTCCAGGCTGAAGTTGTTGAAGCAAATCTTGATACATTTTCTTTTAATTTTTAATGCCAGGCCAGGCTCCCTAGGTTGTTTTGTGTTGGATCTGGCTCTGCCTATATTCATGGCATAGTTACAATCCTGTACACTGGTAGCTTGTGTATGGATGTGAAAGGATATAATGAGCAAAAAAAAACTGACTTTAAGTGGACTTTGCCACACTATACTTCATAAACCAGCTGTAGTAATTGGTTGTTTGGGACCATTCCTAGCTCTTTTGTAGTTCACTGCTTAAAATCTGCCTCTGGGCATTTTTTTCTGGCTATACTGCTCAGACAAGCTCCACGTGGGTTTACAGAGTGGTCCTAGCAGCAAGGAACTCGAAAAAGCTACTACCTTCTGGATTTAAGTATCTTTGCTTTTTTTTCACTGGAAATAGCTTCTGTAGCTTACTTTGAACTAGCCCGAACTGTTTTTTAACTGATTGCTGCATTATTTTAAAATCTGCACTTAAAAGTTACATTTAGTCGAATTTGATCGAAAGTTTGCTTGTTTGTTTGTTTAATTTAACTGTGGAGGCTGCCCACTAAAGTGTGCTAGCCTGTGTAACTAATTTATCACTGTCTGCATTTTCTGTGTGTTTCTACCAAAAAAACAAAAAATCAAAAAAATAATCCTTGTTTTCCCACCTTCCTCGACTAGTTTAGACCAGTTTACAGGCATTGCTGTATTCTGGGCTGTGGTGTAGTTCCTGTGTTGTCCATTACCTTACTTGGATAGAAGGAAGTTTCTTTGCTCACCAGTGGGAGTGGGGAGCCTTGAGCAGCCTACCTGTCCTTGGGGGAAGTGGCCTCAGCACAAAAAGCTGTAGTAATTGGTTGTTTGGGACCATTCCTAGCTCTTTTGTAGTTCACAAATCCGCATTTGCACGGCTTTGCGCGGTCGTGCGCATAGAGCAGCGCCGGTTAAACAAGGTTAAACTTTTTCTGGCTCCGCCAAGTCTGTTCTTCAAATTTTCCCTTAAGGAAGCTCTACTCTTAGTAAAACCAGACTACTCACTGTATTATAAGCCTAGCACTTGTTCTCAATACTTCTCTACTAAGTAAGCACTCTCGTACTAAGTAAAGCACTACATCTACTTACCACCCCAGTGAATACCCACCTCCCTTAAAGGTATACCACCCCCTTATATTGTTCTAGCATGTCGAGTGGTAGATTACTGGCGTCGTCTCCAGTTCAGCTGGTCAATCTGGGCATCTTGAGACAATGCTACAATTGTCTCATGTACACAAACAACCCTTTCCTCCTCCCAACAAACACAATTACATGTGAGAGATGCAACTATATAGCCAAACTGGAGGCTGAACTCTCTCAACTCAGGGCTGGCATGAACAGACAGGAGGAGATGGCAACCACATATACAACAATCCCAGTCCCACATAGACCTACCACAACTGCAAACCAAACACATAAAAACACAAAGACATACTCGGAGGCTCTAATAAAAAACTTACCAAAACAACAGAGGCTCCCAAAGCAGACATCCAAAAATCCACCACCTCAAAACAAAACACATGCAACACATACTTCAATAAATCAGTGTGTCGACCATTCGCAGCCCTTAAGGCTAAACACCTTGCCTGATACACTAGTAATAGGTGACTCCATAGTCAGACACATTGATGTCCCACTGACCAGGCTGAACGAGGAGAAGGTGACTGTGAGCTGTCTATCGGGGGCTAGGATCCGCCACATAACACACGCACTCAGGTCATTCCAAAGCAAGTACAAATATGACTCCGTCATTGTCCATGCTGGTGTGAATGACCTGAGACATACCTCCCTGGACTACATGAAAAGAGACATAGAGGAGCTCTCCGATTATGTAGCCCAGGCTGGTATGACCCTGACCCTGAGCAGCATCTTGCCCTCACCAACAATGATACCACAATACAAAGACAAGATGATCAGCTTTAACAATTGGCTCGTGTACTGGTGTCATTCTAAGGGGATCCAATATCTGTCTGCCTGGGATGATATGTTGGACAAGCCACGCTGCTTCGCAAGGGATGGCTTACACCTGTCACCACTGGGCTTCCGGATATTGGCTAAGGCTCTTGCCACCCCCATAATGCCTTTTTTAGGCAAGGATCAAAAGACAAACCCACCTCTTTAGAAAACGAAAATGGAAAAAAACTAAATCTCAAGATGCAGGCACTTGATGCACTCCTCAGCATGGAGAACATCGACGTCTGTGCAGTAACTGAAACCTGGTTCAAGGCTCCTGAGAGCACCCCAGCACTACCAGGCTATACCTTGTATCATGCTTTTCGGCCCCAAAACCCAGGCCGAACCACAAAGGGAGGGGGAGTGTCCATATTCATAAAGGACACCCACACCTCCAGGTTAGTAGCAACACATAGGTTCATAGGTTCATAGGTTCATACTAGGCTATCTGCCCTAGGGCAATTATAAGCCTAGCCAGAGTGTGTGTGGCTTTCACCACCCCTTAGGATGAGAATACTATACCCATTAGTTTGCTGTGCCTCTGTCCAGCAGTGATACAGAGATGATTCCCGGGGTAAACCTACGATCTCCCATCCACTCGTCAAGATTTCTCTTGAACAGAGTCAGTGAGGGGCTCTGCCTCACATGGACTGGGATTCTGTTCCATAGTGTAGGGAGTCTCTGGGTGATGAATTTGTCCCTCCAGCACGTCCTATTTATATCCGTGTTGAGGTTTAAGTCTCTTGCTCTCGTGGCTCTGGTGGATTTGGATTTTTGAGGTGGAGCATGTCCATTAATTCCGGGTTGGACATGGCCTTGTATGTCAGGCACAGATCACCTCTGAGCAGGCGGTATGCGACTGAATAGAGCTGGAGTTTCTTCAGTCGGGCATCATGACATATGTTTGAGCCTTTATCCTTTTGGTGAGGAACTTTTGGGGTCTTTCCAACTGCTGCAGGTGTCGGGTAAGGTACATTCGAATGGGGCGTTGTACTCAATCATTGGTCTGATAAGTGAAGAGTACAGGGGTACAATGACCTCTCCTGATCTGGATGTGAATCCCTTCATGATTAGGTTGGCAATGTAGAAGGTCTTCCTAACCACTTTGGCAATGTGAGTGTCAAAAGAGAGGTTACTGTCAACCTGGGTCCCCAGGTCCCTGATAACTTCTTCCGTGTTTAATGGATTACCACCTATGTGGTAATTAGGGGTTACCTTGTTTTTCCCAAAGGGTATGACTATACATTTTTTGGCATTTAGCTTAAGGCCATGGCTCTGGCACCAGTTATCCATTTCTATGAGACCTTTCTGGAGGATGTCTGTGTCTGATGGAGTGTCAATTATGGTGCCCAGAGTTATACCCAAGCAACAGAGACCATACAGGTGCAACTAACCATAGGCAAAACTGCTATACAACTGGTAGCATGTTACAGACCACCCTCCCAATCTCAAGAACCCACTCAGCCTTCCTGAAGACATTGGAGGATATGAATGTATCACAAAATACCATCATACTGGGAGACTTCAACTACCCAAACATAGATTGGGTACATTATTCTAGCCCTAATACCCTAGCTCAAAGGTTCCTGGAATTCATAAATTCAAATGCACTGGAACAACTAGTCACCTCTCCCATTAGGGGAGAAAATATACTAGACCTGATCATCACAAACATGGGGACAAAATGCTCCACACCGGAAGTATACCCCTCACTAGTGAGATCTGACCACAAACTAATCACCCTGGATATACATATCCCACCCGCACCCCCAGCACAAAAGACCACAGTGAAAAACTTCTCAAAAGCAGACTTCACTCTTCTTAAGAAGGAGATGGTATCCTTTAAGCCCACTGTGCCAGTAGATACCACATCCCGCAATGCCGAATCCTTCACAAATGCTTTCTATGGGCATATCCAGGAATGCATGGATCATGCAATCCCAAACAAATCCAAGTCCCTCTCCACCAAATGTAAGCGTCCTGTCTGGTGGACCTCAGCCATAAACAAATTGTATAACAAAAGAAGGAAGCTACTGCACGTCAGAGCGAAATCCCATGAAGGGAAGACGTCTCTGATCAACATTAGCAGAAAACTACGTTCTCTCATAAAAACATCCAAGGCAAACTTTGAGAGAAAAATAGCTAAGGATACTAAAGATAACCACAAAGCCTTCTTCAGCTATGTTAGAAACCTGGGCGGAAACCCTCAGATATGCTCTGAGTTGGTTCACAACAACAAAAAATACACTGAACCCATAGATATTGCTAACATTCTGGCTGACAGGTTCAGTGCAAACTTCTCGCCTCCTTCACCCCCAAAAGAAGAAATACTTATCCCAGATGAATGTAATCTCCCTGTCATCTCAGATGTCCAAGTGAGAACCGCCCTAAACAAAGCAAAAAACACAGCATCAATGGGACCTGACGGTATCCTGGGGTGCGTGTTACGAGAACTCCAAGAGGAGCTAAACCCACACATAAAAATGCTATTTAATCTTAGCCTTACTTCGGGTTATGTACCTGTACACTGGCATACAGCAACAGTGGTCCCACTCCACAAGGGGGGTGCCTCTACAGACCCTAGAAACTACCGCCCCATAAGCTTTACTAGCCTGGTCTGCAAAGCTATGGAAAGAATCATTATGGAACTCATAAACAGAGACATAGGGGACCTACAGACACTTGACCCCACCCAGTTCAGCTTTGTGAAGGGCAGATCCTGCCTTTTAAACCTGGTTGACTTTTTCGAAACAGTCACTAGAGCCATTGATGAGGGCAAAGCAGTCCATACAGCATACCTGGACTTGGCTAAGGCCGACACAATACCCCACTCAGGCATCATAGATAAGCTAAACAGCTTAAAAGTAAACCCCTATGTCACTAAATGGGTTGCAAACTGGCTAAAGGACAGAACCCATAAAGTTAAAATCACTGGAGCAATGTCAGACTCAAAGCCAGTCACAAGTGGTGTCCCACAGGGATCTGTCCTGGGACCCCTCTTGTTCAGCATTTATTTCTCAGATGTTAAAGCAAACATGGGAGGGCTGTGGCTGACAAAGTTCACAGATGACTGCAAACTAGGCGCCATAGTCGATACACCAGCTGACACACACATCCTACAAAAAGGCCTCAATGAAACGGACAACTGGTGCCGTAGTCACGGCCTTAAACTAAATGCCAAAAAATGTATAGTCATCCCTTTTGGAAAAAACAAAGTACCCACAAATTATCACATAGACAGCAACCCACTGAGTATGGAAAAAGTAATCAGAGACCTAGGGACCCAAGTAGACAGCGACCTCTCATTTGACACCCACGTTGCCAAAGTGGTTAGAAAAACATTCTACCTTGCACACCTCATCATGAAGGGATTCACATCCAGATCCAAGGATGTCATTGTACCCTTATATTCCTCCCTCATCAGACCCATGATTGAGTACAATGCCCCATTTGGTATGTACCTCACCTGGCACTTGCAACAACTGGAGAGACCACAGAAGTACCTCACCAAAAGGATCAAGGGTCTCCAACATATGTCTTATTCCGCCAGACTAAAAAAACTTCAGCTCTATTCAGTGGCATACCGCCTGCTCAGGGGTGATCTCTGCCTGACGTACAAGGCCATGTCCAATCAGGATTTGATGGACATGCTCCACCTCAAAAAATCCAAATCCATCAGGACCACAAGAGCTAAAGACTTAAACCTCGGCACAAGTATGAATAGGACATGCTGGAGGGATAGATTCATAACCCAAGGGCTTCCCATGCTTTGGAATAGGATCCCAGTTCATATTAGGCAGAGCCCCTCACTAACTCTCTTCAAGAGAAATCTTGATGAGTGGATGGGAGATCGAAAATTTACCCCAGGGGTCACATCTGGGTCACTGCTAGACAGGGTCACAGTAAACTAATTCTATTATATAAGGGGACCTTCATTGTGTCACTACTAGACAGAGGCACAGTATTCTAGATTTATTCTGTACATTTTTGTACCATTTCATGGGGTGGCAAAAGCCACATCACTATGGCTAGGCTTACAAATGCCCCAGGGCAGATAGCCTAGTACTATACTATGAAACTATGAAACTATGAATGAAGTTACCCTGTTCTTACAGTCAGTGATACAATTCATCAGTTTAAACACTGCAATGTTGAAACATTGAAGGGATAGAAAGATGATAGGTATCAAAACTCAAGAATACAGCTGTCCTGGGTTTTGACAGAGAGCAAGGCACCTCATCCCCTCTAAAGGGGACCTCAACCATAATACCATAAGACTTATCTATAATTTATTTAAAAAAAAGCAGTAAGAAGTAGATACTTGGAATTCCTTCTTTCCTGAGGCCTTATGGTTTCAGTTTGTTAAAAATGGTATGGGGTATGTGTGAAGATGAAGTACCAACATCAATTTGGAGATAGAACAACTTGCTTCAATACAAAATCTTTCAGTCTTTGTACGGATTGTCATGGTTTTACTTGTACCTACTGCCCGATAATCCAGTGTGTTGTGTAGTGCTGCAGCTTCCATAACAGTTGTCTTTAAACAAGCATGCAGTGAATGGGGTTCACTCCTTTCATGTAGACCCCCAAAATATGATGAAAGGGCAATTCATGAAGCAGTATTGAGTGGTACTGACTGTACAACAGATTACTTAAGAATATGACTGAATAGAAATGAGACAGAAGGAGAGAGTTACAGTGAAAGGAAGACACAAAGTAGGAAACCACAAAAATAAGGATGAATAAATAAAATTCAGAGTTGAAAAAAGGACTTTAATATGAAGTGTAGGGTATCCGATAACTGTAGTATTAGAAAATAAGGATTATAGATGGTTTCATTGAGGATGAAAGACAGATTATTGGATGTAGATTTTAAATAGGAAACCAATTGTGGTAAACTTGTATGGTACTAAAACAGGTGGATCAATCTGATGGAGAGAAGAAAAGAAGCAAATAGATTGGAATAAGAAAATGTATGGAACATTTGCAAAAAATAAAGAACATAGTTAGACAGAAAGAGAAATGGAAGTTCCAAAGACAACCAAAGATTCCTATGTGTTAATGGTAACAGTATTATTAAACAACTTTCTCGTGAGACATGGTGAAAGGATTTAATGACCGTATCATGCTATGGCTTTGTACAAAAGGACTGAAGGAGCTCTGGTCAGTACTAGAAGTTTAAAGGAGAACATGCCCACCCCTGAGGCTTCCATGATCCTGGGAAACATAGACAAATGTATAACTACAGAACTTGATTTCAGAGTAGATATAGCACTCCTTTATTAGGATTTAGTGCCTATCACTTGTTCAGAATCCCTTGTGATGGTTGTTGCATTCCCATTGGGTGGTAGGTCCATATTTGTTCTTTGTATTATCATCTCATAGCTATTCCAGCAAAATAATGACCTAGAAGTCATGCATATCCTGTTATCTATAGATAAGTCCAACTATTATTTCATGTATAACTATGGAATCCCATTCACATCTCTCATGACCCAGAGCACCAACCTAAACCAATTATAGTCCTTAAATACTGACCCTAACACATTCATCCTGGGAGATTTCACCAAATCATCCTTAAACTGTGCATACACCATAAGTGACAAGTATGCTCAGGGGTTCCTGGACATCGCTAGCTAGTAACCTCCCTCATTAGGGGCCCAAATATACTTGACTTTGTTCATACAAATACAGTACTAATATGCTGTACATCCATATGTGTCCCATTACTGGTCAAAGTAGGCCACTATGCTGTCCTTTGTATTGTGTTATTTTATTTACATCTGGTAACTGGGGAAAGTACAACTGGGTGGAAAACTCCTTTACGGTGGAGGCCCTTGAAAACAAGCTCCAAATAAACACAATACACTTCAAAAAATTTAAAAAATTGGCAATTTCAGTTACAAAGGCTACAAATATTAGTACATTACTAAAATGAACCAGTAGGCTATAATCTACTATTTACACATGAAGCTTACTTGATCTTCAGCTGTAATACCTTCTTTGACATTAAAGACATTATCAACATGTTAGCAGACAAGCGTAGATCTAACTTTTCTGCCCTGTTTCCTCATTGTTCCTTCCTTCAATGTACTCAGTCCATACTGCCCCCTATAATTACACAAGACCAAATCTTAAGATCCCTCTCCAAAATCAAAATCAAGCACCACACACAAATATACCAAATTGTCTCCTTGTTAGTATAAAACACTGCCTCACTGATTCCCTCCCTTAAACCTATTGAGTCTTAGGTTATCCACTGGGTACATGCCTAAGTTCTGTAGCACAGCTATTTGTGATGCTTCTCTACAAAGGCAGCCTAACCATTGACCTAAGGCACTATAGATTAATGGGCCTTGCCAACCTAATTTTTGAAGCAATTGAATGTGCCATTTTGGAACTCATAAAGAATGATATTGGCATCTTCCAAGCACAGAATCCTATTTTTTTTTCAAATGTTTCTTTTATTTTTCCATAATAGAAAACAATGCATACATAAAGATAGAGAACATTGTGATTATGAACATTAAAATTAAACGTTGAATTATCACACGTTGTTATGGACATGAAGACATTTTAACAATGGTACATAAAAAGGAAGGAAAAAAGATAAAGAAGGCATTGTAATCAATCTAACCAAAAACACTTATATACAATATTTACAAAATACTGTGCTACCAGTCCTTTAAAGAGATATTAAGGAGAGGAAGAAAAAGAGAATTATTTGAGTTGGCAGTGGATCTCCAGTTAATAACAGGGGTAAGGATATGTATTTCACTAAATGCTGAGATAGGGAATTATTCACTAAAAATTAAATCAATTAGATATTTCCATAATTTGCTAAAATAGGCTCTCTTCTTGGGATCATTTATAATGAACAGAAATGTGTTTGCAAGCCATCTCTTTGAAACCCCTCCAACATAGTTTAGTGCGATCCATCTAGTTGTTTGTGATGTATAATTTAATAAGGGAACAGAGAATAATTAAAATGTGGAGTTGTAGTATAGGCAACTTAGAGGGGGGGGTATGTAGAATGGCTGTTTCCCATGAAAGTGTGGAGTTATAGTATCCCATTCTCTGCAGACGGACTTTTAGAGAGCACCAGAGTTTATGAGAGTGGTTGCAGTACCACATAATGTGTAGTAAATCAGCTCTCGGATAGGGGAAACAAGTGCATGAGGGGAATAGATTGGGGTTAAATTTATTGAGTGTTACAGGAGTGTAGTAAGAGTTATTGTTCTGCATCAGTTGGGTATATGAGTTTTTTGAAAAGGGAGAGTTCTAGAGTAGATTTTATAGCTGAGAGCTTTTGATCCTCTGTAATGGGGGAACTAAGGTTATCCCAATAGTTGGAGAAAAGGCAATTCGATTTGTATAATAAGTCATTCAATAGTTTGTAAGAGGATGAAATTGTTTTTTTAGGGCTCGAGATAACAGAAATGATTTTACCTAGTTTGTTGATTTCCTGAGGATTGGGAGAGGGATTGATATGTTGTGAAAGTATAATCTCTCTTAGTTGCCGGAGAATAACTGTGTATTTGTTATTGGCCTCAAGAATTAAACATAGCTCAGCAAGAGTTTTAGTCCTATATTTGAGAATATCCCATATATTAAGATCTTTGATGAGGGGGAATTCAGTGAGGTCAAACATTTTATTATTGATCTTGAGGTTTGGGTTATGATGTAGTGGTTGGAGAAGGGGTAAGATATTTTCAAGGTTGATGTCCTTAATCAGTTTTTGGAAAAGCTTGATCTTGTGTTTCAGGGTGTGAGCTAGTTTACAGTTGGTCATGGAAGTAGAGGATAGAAAGGGGATAGCCTGCAGATTAATTTTGTTGGAGATAATATGATGATGCCAAATTTTCATCCAGGATGGATAGTGAATATGAGCTTTACTATTAAAATTTGAGATAGACCAGACCCTATTAGAACCTATGATCATGTAGTAAAGTTGAAAATTTGGAAGGCCTAGCCCTCCTTTCTCCTTAGGGTAGATTAACTTGGAGTAAGAGATCTGACTGACTTAGGAAACCAGATGAACTTGGCTAGATCCTTGTTAATTTTGGAGAAGAAGTTATTAGGAACCATCATATCAGAAGCATTGAATTGATATAAGAGTCTGGGTAAAACATTCATTTTCACTATTGTCTGGGTAAAACATTCATTTTCACTATTGCTACTTTGGATAAGAACGCTAGGTTCAGGAGTTTCCATATTTGTAGATCTTGATATATACTAGACCATGTTTTTAGTAGGTTATTTTGAAGCATGGAGGCTTGGTTTTGTTCAAAGTGAATACCAAGATATTTAAGGTTATATGTTATTTGGAAGGGAGAATCGGGAAAAAAGAAAGATTTGTGGACATTAGGATTGATTGGGAAAATATGTGATTTTTTATTATTAATTTGGTATTCTGAGGCAATAGAGAAGTTCCTGACGGCGTTTATAATTTTACGTAAATCTGAATTGGGAAATTGAAAGTATAAATTTAGGTCATCGGCGAAAGCCGATAATGCTACTTGAGTATTTAAGATTTTAGGGATAGAGTGGTGCGAATTTTGGGTGATATATAAAAAAAAAGGGCTCAATAAAAATGTTAAAAAGAAAGGGGGAAAGTGGGCACCCCTGCCTTGTTCCGTTGGTGATCAGTATTGGGCTGGAGCTCTGTTTGTTTACATATAGGTATGTGTGTGAGTTTGTATAAAGTATTCTGATCATATCCGAGAAGGTTTTGGGTATATTAAAGTGAGATAGGGTAGTAAACAAAAAGTCCCAGTTAACTCTGTCAAAAGCTTTTGAGGCATCCAAGGTCAAGGCGTATATCGGATTTTTAACTTTTTTTGTAAATTGTATTAGGGAATCCAGTGTTAAGGTATTGTCCCATGTGTGTCTGTTGCTCATAAAACCAGCTTGGTCAGGGGATATTAAGGATGGGAGTATCTTTTGGAGTCTATTAGCTAAAATAGCAGCAAAGATTTTAATGTCAACGTTTATTAACAAAATAGGTCTATAATTGTGAGGGTCTGCTTTTTCTTGTTTGTTTTTTAATATCAAGATAGTTTTTGAATTTTTCCAATGTAAGTCAGTAATACCCTTCTTTATAATGAAGTTGAAAACTTTCAATAGAATAGAGGAAATTTTTGAGCTAAAAACTTTGAAGAAGTTAGTGGTAAAGCCATCTGGGCCCGGGGATTTGTCTACTTTAAGGTTATTTATGATGTTTTGAATCTCTTGAATATTGAGCGGGGCAGATAAAAGTGAGGTTTGGTTTGCCTTAAGAGAAGGAAATTTGATGGAGTTGAGAAAGGTCTGCATCTGTGGTTTAAAAGTGTTGCGTTCATTTCTGCTGTAAATATCTGAATATAGTTCATAAAATAGTTGAATTATTTCAGTATCTGATTTGTAAATTTTACCCTGGTAATGGAGAGTGGAAATTCTAGGAGCACCATTATTGTTTTTTAGTATTCTTGCCAGGGTTCTTGAGGGAATTTGCGCCCATTCAGAGTAGGTTGCTATAAATTTTTGTTCCTGCGGGGAGTAGTTATGTGTGTGAAGTTCAAGTAAATATTTACATGTTGTATTGATCAGTTCGTCTATTTTTGGGTCGGGGTATAGTCTCTGTTTTTTTTCTAAAGAAGAAAGTTTTAAGGTCAAATTAGTTTCTCTTTTTTTGTTGAGTTTTTTTAAGAAAGGAAGCTTTATTAATCAAAAATCCTCTTAATTCAGCTTTGCAAGCCGCCCATTGGATGTCTGGTGGAATTTGGGACTTTTTAAGATTAATGTCTAGGTCAGATAGCATGTCATTGATTTTATTTAGTATGTCCTTGTTATTTAGTAAGTTATTGTTAAGGGTCCAGTTAGCGAATGTGAAGGTAGGGGGCGTAAATCTAATTTTGAGGGAGATTTTTGCATGATCTGAAAGAAATCGGGGTTCAATATTGAAAGCATTTTTAAATTTAGAGAGAGGGTCTGAGATTAAAAAGAAGTCTAGATGTGACCAGGATTTATGGCAGTTAGAGTAGAAAGTATATAAGTTCTCTTTGGTCGAGATATTACTAAAAGCAATAGCGTCAATAAGATTAAAGACTGAGATAAGTTCCTCTAGGGCTATGGAAGAGTTACTGGTGCGATCAAAACTAGGATCTGTTACAGCATTCCAGTCCCCACCTATTATGAATAAGTAGTTTTGGAATGAATTTAATATGTTATAGATTTCTAAAATGAAGGTTTGTTGTTGAGAGCATGGTCCATATAAATTCAAAAAAAGAACTGGTTTGGATGAGTCTGGGAGCATAGATGTAAAATAACACCATCTACCATTTTTATCAGATTTAAACTCATTAATAGCTTCCTGGAATTGTTTCTTAATTATAATGGCCACTCCCTTAGAATTGGAGCTATCACCGGCATTTATTATAGTCCTAATCCATTTTCTGTTGTTTTCTTTCTCCCAATCTTCCTTGGACAGGTGTGTTTCCTGTAAAAAACAGATATTGGCCTGGGATTTAAAAACAAGGTGGAGTAGCAATTTTTTCTTAGTGGTATTTTGTAAGCCTTTAATATTCCAAGAGTCAATAGACCAACTCATGCAAGTTAACAATTAGCAGGGAAGAAGGAAACGTTATATATTTGGATACTTAGTAGTAGATATGGAAAGGTTAGTGAGTGTTGGAGAGAATCTGCACTATAATTGAAGTAGAGAGGGGAATTGGAGAACCACGTCAAAACTGAATTTGTAAAAAATTTAAATATAAAGGTAAAGGTAGCAAAATACTCCTTCTGACTCACCCCGGTGCCTACCCACACAAACCCCTTAGGTGAAGAAGTAAAAAACCAAACATATAATAAACAGAACATTTCTATACATATGTACAAAAAAAGTCTCATCCAAAAGATCATCAGACTAGATCCCTAACTACAATGCACAGAGAGCGTCCATAAATGAAAAGTAATCCTAATAGTATACCAGATTGCTATGACAAGATGAAATTTACATATATTTACAAGCCTGTTCGCTTAATCTTAACGCGTATGATAAATGGGGGTCTATGAAACCCATAGACAACAGTTTTTATACAATTAAGAACAACTCTTATAAGATCACAAACAAAACAAATAGTGTGGAAGACTGTTACAAAAACAAAACCTCATGGAGCTTATTATATACAGAGAAATGTAACTGGTATATATATCAGTATAGCAGAAGTTGTAAAAGTTTAACAAACTGAACATTTTAAACATTTTAAACATTTGTAATAGAGTTGAGCAAAAGGTATTTGTACTGATCAAACTCTAACGATATCAGAACTGATTTAAATCCATAAATCTTGTTACTTTTCTGTACCCCTCCTATCCAACTGTGATAAACATTTACTAGGTGTAAGGACTTCTGACTGATATTTGAGTAAGCTTTGCACCCCCTTCTCAATTGTTTTCTGCATGCTTGATTATATCATTACCTCACTTTGCAGCCTTATATCTGTTACTGTTGCCACATTACCACTGCTGGCATCTTACACAAGAATACTTCCCTTAATTCCCATCACAAGATATTTATCTGCATATCTGTAATCTTCAGCATATCAATGTTGCAATATGTGTAATTGGTTTCACACTGGCTACCCTAGATGCTTGTGACCATTTAGTGTTTACTACAGCTGTTCGGACTTTGCTGTGACCGTGAGTTTATCTAACACAATCTCCCTACAGCATCCTACTGCAATTGTACTAGTCAGCTCCTTATTACATACGTTGGGCTGCTATCTGCGTTATGTTGGTTTAGCGTGTGTTTATTAAGCATGTTGATCACAAAATTATTTACCTTTTAAAAAAGGAGGCTTATCAGACTGAGACAACCTCCGCTCAGTGTAACCAGAGTGTCCCTGTTACAGGAAATGATTTTTGAGCTGATATGTTCAGGCAGGATCTTAAAATTGTATGCAGGAACTGCATACTGCACAAAGCACTGTAAGCGCGATTAGTAGAGGTCGAACCTGATGTGCGTGCACTCCTGAGAGTCCCCAGCTGAAGATATCCTACTGGAAACCTCGCGTTGAACACAAGTTCCTTGCTTGACACGTGTACCTGCTCTAAGAAGGAAAAAAAACATTTAAACATCTTTAACAATAATAAGGGAATTATATTGGTGCTGAGTTAGTGAGCGGAATTGCCTTAAAACAACCGGTAAGTAGACAGAGTTTATAGGAAGTTCATCAGCTAAAGCGCTAGTACTAGTATTTTTTTTTAAGATTCAGGAACCTTGTTGAATGCTGTAAGGAAAGCTTCTCTTGCTTCGCTTTGGGAGGTTGCTGTGAATTTAATGCCGTTTTTGAAGAAGATCAGGGTGTTTGGGAAGCGCATTTGGAATCTGATATTCCTTCTGATAAGGTTAGAACCTTTGTCTGTTCTCTTTGATAGAAAGGGGTAAATCTTGAGAGAAGGTTATTTTGTGATTGTTCCACATGAAGGTTTTTTGTTTTTTCGCCGAGTACAGTATCTTTTGGGCAATCTGATAATTAAGTAACTTTGTGTAAATTTGGCGAGGTGCTGAGGCGTCTTGACGTTTATGTAGCACACAATGGGCTCTCTCAATAATTATTTCAAGATTATTTCCATCTGAGTGTAGTAGTGATTCAAATATCTGTTTTGTAACATTAAGTAAGCCTTGGCTATCGTAGTTCTCAGGAAGACCTCTGATTAAGATATTGTTACGTCTACTTCTAGCCTCGAGGTCTGTTAGTTTTGTCTGTAGATCTGATATAGAAGCTGTTTTGGCGCGCAGATCATCAGATAAGGACTGTATTTGAAACTCATTAGATTGTGTTTTTTGTTTAAGTGTGTCTACTCTGTCAAGAATTTGATTGATGGATTTTCCTTGAGTAGAAAGTTGTTCCGAAAAACTTTGTATGGCAGAATGAATGGGTTGGAGGGCATGTTTCAGCTCATCCATGTGGAAGTTGGAACCCTCTTTGGTATTAGTGTTGTTTTTAATAGGCTCCACATTTTGTTTATTTGTTCTCTGTCTTTTTGAAAGTCCCTCTTTTTCTGGTGAAAATATTGCTGAAGATTTGGCTTTTGTTGTTTGTGTATCCATTGTAATAGGATCATTTGTCATTTTTATCTGTTTAGCCATGTGGAGTTAGGAGTACTTCAAGTGGAAGCAGGCCCCCTGGATCTCTGTGGAAATAACACTGTGGAAAAGCTGTAAAAGTTGAAAAGCTGTTTTTGAATCTTGCTGGCTGCAGAGGTGATGAAAATTCCGAAGTGATGAAGGTAAAATAGCTCTTTTCGAGGTATTTAGAATCCTATAGGGTGTAGTTGAGGTAGGGAGCTCTGTGCATAAGCTGTACACTAGACGACCACCATTTTGGAATCCAGAATCCTAATCAATTTGACTTTGGAAAGGTAGGTCCTGCCTAGTAAATCTAGTATATCTCTTTAAGAAAAATCACTGATACACTGAATGAAAGCAAATCAGTGCACATTGCCAACCTGAATTTAGATAAGGCTTTTGACACTATTCCAGCCACCAGCTTTTCTGTAAAACTAACTCAACTAAATTTTAACCCTTACATTTTTCATTGGATAGCAAGCTAGCTTTTAAACAGGACCCACACAATCAAGGGTGGTGGCACATTTTCCTTGAAAAAGGCAGTCACCTATGGCATCCAACAGAGATCTGTTTTGGGGCCATTCCTTGTCAGCATAGAGCAGACTAACATTACATGCAGTGATATGTGTGTTGTTAGCAGCTCAGTCACATTCCAAAAAATCTCCCATATGGATGACAACATACATGATGCTGTTGGACACTCTACCCTATGTTTCTTCACCCCCTTCCCATGATACCTTTGGCCCATGATGGTTCCAGCCCCAGGGTATAATAGTGGGAAGATAAATGTTAGGGATAATTCACAAATAAGGTATGCAATGGTGGAGGGCCAAAAAGGAAACTGTAGATCATTAGATTGGATAACATTCCAGAATGCCTAATGAACAGTCTAAAATATGACTTATTAGTACCCATGGAGTCATTATTTAAGTATAGTCTTAAAACAGACTTTGCACCACGTGAATGGAAGACTGAGCAGACATTCCCCTTTCATAAGGGAGGACTTTCAGCAGTTTCTGGAAATTACAGACCCACTATTCTGACTAGTCTTATTTGCAAAGTCACAGAATGAATTATCATGGAAATTATCAAGGACATAGGAGATGTTTAAACACTGGATTCATCCCAGGCTATCTTTCTAAAAGGAAAGTCATGCTTACTCAATCTGATGGACTTCTTTGATAAGGTAATTAAGGCAATGAATGGGGGGGAAATGGTGTATACTGCTCATTACATCCGAGTGACGCTTCCAGGTGCATCTGCAATTAACTCCTATGAGCATCACTCGGATGTAATGGTGTATACTAACTTATTATATCCGAGTGACGCTTCCAGGTACATCTGCAATTAACTCCTACTAACGCCTCTAGGTGTCAAATATTGCTTGTTCATATTTGCATCAATAATTACAAAAACCATGTTATGTACAAAGTTTTAAAATATTTCATTTTAAAGCTTACACAATGACAAACTCAACTGCATTAATATTTTACCCCTGTTTAGTGCAGGTAAATAG
Source organism: Protopterus annectens (assembly GCF_019279795.1). Lineage (NCBI taxonomy): Eukaryota > Metazoa > Chordata > Ceratodontiformes > Protopteridae > Protopterus > Protopterus annectens. Next base: position 1,946,801,789 of record NC_056725.1, on the reverse strand, counting down.
ATATTAACCGATGACTTTATGATATTAATTTCTATAGATATAATTCTCACATTTTTCTAAATATCGCAACAACCGAGTAACATGGACAAAACTCCTTAGCTTCATATGAAAGCTCACAGCTAGATGAATAAAATGTTGCTAACAGTATTTATGTAACTTGAGTGGTTGCTGAGATATTGTAAGTTGCTTACAAAATATTACAAATATGATAGTGCGTTTACTGTGACTTATAAAATTCAGTTTAAGACGTAGAACCTAAAGAATACTACCACTATAAAAATTGTTTCTGCTGAAGAGTTTGTCATTTACACTTCTTTAATAACCCCACATAGTTTCAAACATATGAACATTTGTTTGAAATGCAAAGACATAATTTGATTCTGTCAAAAGGCTTAGGATCTGCCTATTGGAAGTTACAGTGCACTGGAGTGAATGAGCTAATTAGATCTAGCTGGATTATTTGATACAATACCTCACTCAGGCATTGTCAGGAAAGTTATGAAACTAGGTATAAATACCTTTCTAACATGCCGGAGAGTAGTTGCCTCACTGCTAGGACCCAGGAGGTTAGAATCAGTGAGGCCACCTCTACAAAGAGACTAGTCACAAGTAGAGTTCTCCAAGGCTCTGTGCTAGGTTTTCTTGGCATCTATTTATCAGATGTCAAAGGAAATGTGAAAGGTCTCTGGTCAGCCAAGTTTGTAGGTGAATGCAAACTGGAAGCAGTCATTGAATCCCCCCAGGATGAGAACACCCTTCAGGAAGGTCTAATACAGACAAATATTCAGTGCAAAAGGCATGACTTTAAACTCAGTCCCAGAAAATGCATTATAGTACCTTTTAGGAAGTCTGCCACCCTGGGTAATTACGTCATCAATAAAAACACCATAACATTGATTCAGTAGTCAGGGTTCTGGAAACTCATGTAGACAGTAACCTAGCCTTTGACTAACATGTTCAAGATAGTAAGAAAGTTCTTATATGTTGCTCAAATTATAAGTAAGGGCATGGCATCTAGGTCCAGAGAGGTCATCATACCACTGTACTTGGCCCTCATCAGACCCATCATAGAAGATAATGCCCCTTCATTATTTAACTAGCCAGACACATGCAGCACCTGGAATGTCCACAAAGGTTCCTTAGAAATGCATACAGGGAGTAAATATAATGTCTTACTTTAACTGTCTCAAGGCCCTGTCTCTTTATTTGGCATTATACAGACATCTAAGCGATGATCTTTACCTGGCATACAAGACACCCCTGGATGCTGTTTTGATGAACCTTTTCCACATCTGCAAAATGAACAGCATCAGAGCTGCTATATGAAAAGGCATACATTTTGCTTGTGACATTAATAAAACATGTTGGAGACAGATATGTTTCCCAGGGAATTCCCATTCTCTGGAACAGGCTCCCCATCCCCATTCATGTGAAGCAGAGTTCCTCCCTATCCCTATTTAACCACAAAGTGGACCAATGGAAGGGTAATTTATGCCTGGTCTGGCTCTTATGTCTGTGATGGACAGAGGCAATCAGTAAATCACCCCCTATACAAATCAAATTTGTGGGTAACATTTGGGTTGCAAGGCTAGGATAAAAAGTGTCTTAGTAGATGTTAGCCTAGCATACACCTCCATCCATCCATCCATCCATCCATCCATCCATCCATCCATCCATCTATCCACAACCCCTTTTTCCCATTTTTGCACATGGGGTTGAGGTGTCACTTCTACAGTGACAAACATCTAGAGCCAAGGTTTATACCACCCAGTGGCTAGCCCTGCTGAGGTAGTTCTTCTGCACCATACACTCACACCTATGGCCAATTTAGATTGCCCATTCCACCTATTGAATGTCTTTGGAATGTGGAAGGAAACCAAAACACCCACAGGAAATCTCCATGAACACAGGGAGTACATGTAGACTCTGCACAAAAGACACCCTAGCCAAGAATCAAACTGGGAACCTCTTGCTGTGTGGTGACAATGCTCACTGCAGTGCTACTGTGCTTTCAGTAGCCTAGTACGTATTGTAGATCAATATATGTGCATATACCTTTAAGAAGCTATCCAAGGGGATGTGCAAGTGTATAAATACTGAGCATGTGAAAGCTAGACTGCCCTTTGTACTTAGCTGTTGAGATGTAAACATGTACGTATGTAAGGTCTGTCTGTTAACTAGCTTGTTCATATTTCATAATGCTGCTATCCATCCTAATGTGTTTGTATGTATTAAACCATCTAAATGAAACCCCAAGCCGTCTTGTCATATGTGCTAGAAATGAACGACTGTCATGGTGTCAGAATGGGATCCAGAAGCAAGACAGAGAGATGCGCAGCTAATATAAAGGAGCGAATCATCCCTAAAATGTGCAAAACTTCACAGAACAGATCAGAAATGAATTTCAAATATTAAAACTTGCTCAACAACACTATTTCTTTTTCATAAAATATGAAACAAGGCATATATAGCATTCTAAATAATATTTGCATAAACAGATATGTACGATATTGATAAAAATATTTGAATTACTATGGACAATGTTTGAAATAAAGTCCAAATTGCATAAAATGAGTAAAGTAAAGGGAAACGACCACATTTTTACAAAGCATGTATTTTTGTATTAAGCAGAGATATTCGAGTTATCAGAAGTGTATAAAGTGTTTGCATATTTGTGCAGTGTTACAGTAAAGTTATTTCACAAAGTACAGCCATTACAAGGCATATTTCACAGAATACAGCCATTACAAAGCATGTTTTGCCAAGTACAGTATTTCAAAGAGTTTATTGTTTTATCGTGCATTTGAATGTTGTTACAAACTTGCAACACTGTTTGTACATAATTACAAGGGCCATATTTTCAATGTGTTGTGCATAGTTTGTGGGCATGGCAGACGGTTTTCGAAAACCTAGTGCACTCGTGTTTGACAGTAATATTGCTGAGAACTGGAGAGTGTTTCAGCAAGAGTATGACATTTTCATACAGGCTGCATTTTCTGATAAAGATGTCCGTACAACTACATTTATTCTGCTTAATTTATCTGGGTCAGAAGCTATGGAAAGGGAACACTCATTTGTGTATGCACCTGATATCTATACAGGAGAGGGAGAAATTGTCATATTGATGTACCGGTTGAGTCAAGGGAGGGCCCTGAGTGCTTGAAACGTAAATTTTGAGAAATGTGTAACCCCCAGACAAATGTTACAATGGAAAGGCACTTATTTTACACAAAGGATCAAAAGCCTGGTGAAACTTTTGCAGAATATAGAACTGACCTGAGAAATAAGGCTAAAATGTGCAGATTTGGTGATTTAGGGGATGAGTTGATAAAAGACAGACTTGTGTGTGGCACAAAAGATGATGCTGTGAGAAAGATTTTTGCTTCAAGACAGTGATTTAACTTTGAATAAGGCCATTGAGATTTGTCAGATATATCAGCTCACAGAAAAACACACAAATATGCTTACAAATGAGAACAGCTCCAGAAGGCATGGTGATAATGCTCATGTTGATAGTATGCACCATGTTATTAAAAGAAACAGGCCCAAGAACATGGCAGCAACAGGAACCCCTGCAGCACTCACCGGTAAACCACAGAGCTTTCTAGCAAGTTCTAAGGTGAACTCTTTAAGTCACACAGTCTCAATGAAACATAAGAGTCAGCAAACTCAAAGCATGGGCCCCAACCCATTTTCATTGCCAACTGTCATAAATGTGGTCATGAATCTAAAAGGGAGAAATGTTTAGCTTTCGGTCAACAATGCCACAAATGTAATAAATGGAATAATTTCAAAAGATTTTGTAAATCAAAATGCCAACATTCTTTTATTAAAAGGGAACATTTTAAGACACAAGTTGATCGGTTAGACAGTTGTAGTTCTACACTTTCTGATGAGGGTGTGTCAGTGCTTCATGAAACAGTCAATGCAGTAGATTTAAGGGAAAGAATGAAGTATTTTGTACTGTTCAGATAAATGGCAAACCCATAGAGCTTAAAGATGATACAGGTTCCAAGTGCAATGTTATATCTGCAGAAACATTTGCTAGAATGTGTAAAGGTGAAAGGCTTGATTTGAGAAGGTATGCAAAGCGTGTTGTTTATGGAGTTGAATAAATTCAAACTGAAGGCTTGCAGTGCTTTCATGTTACTTTTCTGGAAGAAGCTACAACTTATTATTTTATGTGGTCAAGAGGCATGTCCAGTCATTATTAGGGCTCAGAGACAGTTCAAAAATGGGACTGCTTTCATTTAACAAGGAAGTCTACCAAATTAGCTTAAAAGACCACTACTCTAATTTTGCCCAGTACATTTTTTTCTATCTATGCTGATCTTTTTCCAAGACAAACTAGGCAAACTTCCAGTTGTGTACTTCATGAAGTTAGACCCAGAGGTCAGTCCAGCTGTCAGGTCAGCATAAAAGTTCCAATAGCCATGCAGGACAGAGTCAAAGCCAAACTAGATAAAATGGTGCAACAAGGTGTGATTTGTCCAGTTGAAACTCCAACTGAATGAGTATCTTCCATGGTGCTAGCTCATAAGAAAAGCTCAGATGACATCAGAATATGTATTGACCCATGAGATTTGAACAAAGCACTTAAAAGACCTTATCATCCAATGAGCACAGTCAAAGAAGTTGCAGCTCTGATGCCAAACGCCACTGTTTTTTTTTTTTGTTTTAGATGCAAAGAATTCATTTTGGAAAATTTTGCTTGACAAGAAATCCTCGTTGCTTACTACTTTGAATACTCCATTTGGCAGGTACAGATTTTTTAGAATCCCATTTGGGATAAATTCTGCAAGTGAAGCCTTTCAATGTGCAATGGAGCGATTTTTTTTCTGGGTATCCTTGTTCTATTATAGTAGATGACATACTAATAGGAGGTCACGATGAAGCAGAACATGACAGAAACCTCAGAATAGTTCTGGAAAGGGCACAACAAGTGAAACATAAACTCAACCAACACAAATCCAAATTCAGGCTAGAAGAGGTTACTTATGTTGGCGATTTATTTACAAGTACAGGCCTATGACTGGACCCTTCAAAGCAAGCAGCCATTCTTGAGATACCAGCTCCAGACAATGCTTAAGCCCTGCAACATTTTCTTGGCATGGTCAACTACTTAGGCAAGTTCATTCCAGACTTAAGCAAACTTTCAGCACCATTCAGAGAGCTGATACAAAAAGATGTATTCTGGTCTTGGTTAGAGCAACACCAAAGAGCATTTGATGTCCTGCAACAGAGAATTGCTCGTCCACCAACTCTCAAATACTATGATGTTCACAAACCAGTTATACTTTCGTGTGATGCTTCGTAATTTGGTGTTGGTGCAGTCATTCTACAAGACGATCAACCTGTTGCCTATGGATCGATAACTCTTACCTAAACTGAGATGCAGTATGCCCAGATCGGGAAACAGATTTTGGCAATTGTGTTTGCATGTTCAAAGTTCCATGATTATGTTTTGGGAGACCTGTCCCGGATCGCAACAGACCACCAACCATTAGTCACAATCCTGGGAAAGCCTATGCATTCAGCTCCAGCCAGTCTGCAATGTACGATGCTGAGAATGCAGAAGTACAATTTCAGTCTTATCTACAAGAAAGGCAAACTTCTTTATCTTGCTGATACTTTATCCAGATCGCCCCAAAACACCAGAGAGCAGCATGAAAATGAGAGATTTTATTTTGAAGTAATAGAAGTGAGAATTTGTTCTTCCACATGTCTTGATGAGCTGAGAGACCACAAAGCCACAGATCCAGTTTTACAGAGTCTCAACCACTTTAGCAATCAAGGATGGCAATCAAAGCAATCTAATTTACCTCAAGAAGTGCAACCTTATTTTCCATACAGAGATGAGATTTTGGCTGGCAAAGATATCATAATGAAAAGCCCAAAAGTAATTGTTCCAAAGTCCTTGCAATCAGAGTGCATTACTATCTTGTATCACAGTCAATCAGGAACCGAATCTACCAAAAGAAGGGATAGAGATCTAGCATTTTGATCTTCTATGTCACAAGACATTGAGAGAGCATTTTCTTTCAGTGAGTAATAGTACAAAGCTACATCAACAGAAGGGACCACTCCAGCTTAACCAGATTCCTAAGCTACCTTGGTCAACAGTAGCCATTGATATCTTCAATTGGAATGGTCAACATTATTTGTTGTTAGTAGACTTTTACTCCAATTGGTTTGAGATTGACCTACTTCCTAACCTAGCATCCAGTACAGTCATTAGTAAGATGAGGCATCATTTTACTGTTCATGGTAGTCCACACAAAGTTATTTCTGACAATGACACACAGTTCACAAGACAACAGTTCAAAAGATTTGCTGAAGAATGGCACTTTACTCATGTCATAAGTCGTCCAGAGCACCCACAGTCAAATGGTTTGGCTGAACATGCAGTTCAAATTGCAAAACAATTACTAGAGAAATCTAAATGTGATAATAGTGACATTTTCTTGAATCTCTTAAATCTCAGAAATGCTCCTCGTGACAAACATCTTGGTTCACCTGCTCAGAGACTTCTGTTAAGACAGACCAGAACCACATTACCAATCAGTAGTCAATTGTTGGTTCCATATGTCAAGAACAACAGGTTAGTGAAAGCCAATCTATTGAAGAAGCGCTTAACCCAGAAGTCCTACCACAATAAGATTAGTAAACCGCTCAATTCATTACAAGAAGGAGCAGTGGTAAGGATGCAAATCTAAAGGTTATGATTGGATTGGTGTCATGAAGAATATTGGTCCAGAGCTGAGATCGTACATTATAGAATCAGAAGAACAATCTTTAGGTGGAGTCAGAAGCATTTGAGACTGGTGTCTGAGCCTATACCACAGCACATAGCCTGTGAGAAAGATTCAGAGTGAGTTGTCCAGTGTTCCAATTCCAGTGGAGGTTCCAGAGGACATTCTTGTTCCTGTGACAAATCCAGAAGTTCCTGATATAACTTGTGCAGTGCAGATTGTCCCTGTTCTTAAATTTCATCCCAACTGTTTTGTTATGAGATATAGTCGAATCTCTAAACCCTGCAACAGATATGAAGCAACTTAGACATGAACATTGTGTTTTGTTTCCAGTGTATATAGTAATGCATGTCTGTCTCTGATATTGTTTCATGTAAAGGGCAATCTTTTTAAGAGGGAGGATGTAGATCAATATATGTGTATATACCTTTAAGAAGCTATCCAAAGGCTTGCAGAAGTGCATAAATACTGAGCACATGCAAGCTAGACTGCCATCTTGTAGTTAGCTGTTGAGATGTAAGCATGTATGTATGTTAGGTCTGTCTGTTAACACGTTTGTTCATATTTTATGATGCTGCTATCCATCCTGATGTGTTGCTATGTATTAAAGCATCTAAATGAAACCCTAAGCCTTCTTGTCATATGTGTTAGAGACAAACGAGCGACACCTATGAACCTATATTTGGAAAAGGTAGTTATAACTTGAAGGGATCCAACGAAAATAGAGTCCTCTAAGGGTAAGGTACCTGTAGAACCAACCAAGTACACAGCAAAATAAAGGTACAGGTACTCCATGACAATCGAAGCCAACCAGTCTTACGTAAAAAATCCTTTATTTAAGAACAGTAAGCGCTTTCGCGTCTACAACGGACGCTTCATCAGACTTTAATAAAAACTTGAAGAACAATCTCATTAAAATACTCCAGAGCATTATCACATCAACCAATAGCTACATAATCATAATTATAGTAGAGTCACACCTGAAAAGTGTTTATGATTATACATTGTCTTGAAGACAAAGACCTGTATTACTAAAAACAAGCATATTTAAGAATATACAAAAAACTTCGTTAAAAAAGTTAAGAAATTCATAGGAAGCAGCTCAAATATAAATCAATTGTGTTTGAGAGCATGATCCCTGAGAAAAGTTTTCAAAGTAACTCTTTCATTGAGACCATGCCCAACATCTGCCTGCAGTCTAATGATCCATTTATTCTCTTCCTTTTCAGTAAAATTCCCTTGTCAGGAATCCTTGACCCTTCCTGGAATAGTTTTGCTATAGTGGTAATAACAAAAGGTAATAGTCTGAGACAATTGTTTGAAAATAGTCTGCTTGGACACTGGTTGTCTCTTACTTTCACAAGAAATTAACAACTGATCAGATCGTTCTCAAAGGTTTTGTTCTGTCAAACTAGCACCTGAGTTGTCTGTGGACATACAAAGTACGAGTCTGTGGACATCCAAAGTATGAAGCCTTCTTTCTCCATCAGTTTTGGGTTCAGGAAATATCACAAGGAAATGGATAGACTGGCTTAAAGAAAACTTAGACACTATTTTAGGCTTAAAAGAAGGATTCGTTCTCAAGGAAACTTTGTCTCTGGAAAATGAGACAAGGTTGAACCACCATAAGAGCTTGCAACTCAGATACTCTTCTTGCAAAGGTCAAAACAACCAGTAAAACTGCTCTCCATGTTAAAAACATCAATTCAGACAGATAAGTTGATTCCTGATGGAGCAAGTGTTAGCTTCTCTAAAGGAAACTAAAAATCCCAAGGAGGAGCCACCAGTTTTCTTTGAGATCTCTTGTGCAATGCCTCTTAAAAAACATTTTGACATGTGAATGTCTTAAAAGAGTGGGATCCAAGTGAAGACATGCTGAAATTACTGAAAAATGAACCTTAATAGAGCAATATGACAGGCTGTGGGAAAGTAATGCATGCAAATATTGCAAAATCAGAGAAACACTAACCATGAATGACTGTTGTATTGACACCAAAAATCCTTTTTCCATTTGCTAATATATGATTTTCTAGTAGTGGAGTTTCTTGCCTCCATTAGTACCTGACACATGACTTCAGTAAACAGGTGCCTAAAAGGTATTAAAACCCTATTATCCAGGCAGTCAGTTGAAGTTGTATGGGTTTGGGTTGTATCAAACATCCCTGTTCTTATGTGGATAGATTTAGTCTGTGAGAAAGCTTGTGGTAATTGTCCTTGGCCAATTTCAAGAGAAAGAAGAGTCACTGTTGTCTGGGCCAGAAGAGAGTCACCACAATGATTTTGGAGGTTCTTCTGATCTTCAGATATTACCCTGGATACCAGTAGAAAGGGTGGAAAAGTATACAGGTGCACTCCTGTCCAAGGAAAAGAAAAGGCATCTGCCTTCCAGGCTTTTTACATGGAGTCCTGGAACAGAATCTTTCCAGCTGATTGTTCAGAGAGGAGGCAAAGAGGTCTACTTAAGGATCTCCTCATAGATGAATCAAATCTTAGAAGATCCTGAATTCATTTTCATTTGTGTGGGTCTGTTGTCCTGATCAGCTTGTCTGTCATGTGATCTTGCTCTGACAGAATGCAGGATACCTGTAGAGTGAGATTGTATTATAAAGCTACATCCCATGCTGACATAATTAATCTTCACGGGGGGTTGCTTCTTTATGTACCATATGACCGAGGCGTTGTCTTTAATAACATGAAGAGATCCCAGGGGCCAAAGGTGATTCAGAGACCGGAGAGTCTGAACATCTCTTTAATGTTTATGTGTTTGTGTCTGTTTCTGTTGTCCCAGATACCTTGTACTTTTATCACCCTTGACACTGCTTTCCCAGCAAAGTCCAATGCATCTATGATGACCAACTTCTTTAAAGTAGAAGGGGAGAAGGGGAGACCTCGATTCTGGGCTATTTGATGTCTCCACCAAATGACTTCTATTCTTACAAATCTAAGCACAGGAATCAGAAGAGGTAATAGGCATTTGTGCTGAGACTTAGACAACATTGTATCTTTGTAATGTGGTGTCTTAGGTGTCATAGATACCATAAGATCCAGAATCCTGAGGTATTTCTCCTTAGTGACCAAAGCCTAAGTGGAAAACTCCTGGAACAAATCTAAATATGGATCAATTTTTTTCTCTTTGTACTGAAGTGTCTATAAACACCCCAGGAACAAAATCCTGTGTGATGGTGTTAAAAAAAGGCTTTTGAATGTTCCTTTGGGATCCCAGCCTGCACAGGAGATCTCTTATCCAAGTGAGAGATTCCTGACATTTTGAAAAAGATTCTGCAAAGATAAGCAAGCCATTTAAATATTGAAAAATCTGCATAACCTGTAGCCAGCAATGGACAATAACTGGCGACTGATACTTGTAAACACTGTTACGAGTTCTGGTTAGTCAAAGGGTAAGGTGGAAACTGATGATGTGATCCAGTCACAAAAACAACAACAAGAAATGTCACAAACCTAAATGGATAGGAATGTGATGATAAGCATCTTTTAAATCTAAGGTTAACAAAAACTCAAATGAGGAAGAGTTAACAGGTTGTAAACTGGTTTAGGAAGGAAGAGTTCCAGAACTGGTCTGAGGCATTTTCTTTCTTTGACACTGGAAACATTATTGAGTGAAAACCTCTTCCCACTGGGAAGGAAGAACTGTTTCAATTATCCTAAGAATGTATGTACTGTAATACGAGCCAGAGGGAACCAAAGGTTATGGTCTGTTGGATGTGAAATAACTTAATGAAAGGAGAGGATTTCTACTTCACTGTCATCTGTAACTCTACTGAATCAGTGCCAAAACCCATTTGTCTGAAGCGATAATCAGTTGCAAAGAGATATTGAGATTCACACACTTATGGAAGGAAAAGGGACTGCCAGTTATTCTGACTTGTTGACTTTCCTTGCCTTTGTTCTGGGGAGTTCCTGATTTCTTTTTGAAACCTGTATTTTGTGTCTTGCCAAAACTGGACAAGGGAGGAGAAAATACCTTGGAAAATTTACAGAAGGAAGGCTGAAAATCTGAGAGGTTCCCTGTATCATGTTATCCTCTCATCATACTTTTGGTAACCTCTGCAATATAGGGTCCTAAAACTAAGTCTCTAACCAAATGAGAATTTAAAATCTATTTTTACATCTTCTGGCAGATTCTGAGAATTCAGTCCAGTAAACCTCCTCAAAACAGTACAAGTGGCAACAACCTTTGCTGTAGCATCTGCAGTCATAAACATACTTTAAAGCTTTAATGGTTAGTGATCTGAGAAACAGAAGAAACTAAACCATGCAAAGCAGATTTTTTTCCTCACAGGAATGAAGTGCAGTTAAAACATTGCTCATACGTTTATATTGCTCATACGTTTACAATTAGTCAGAATAAACTTTAACATATGAGCCTAACAATTCAAAATTCTAAAAATTAAAGTTTAACTGAAGCATTTACTTTCTTTCCGCCCAGTTGTCAATTGTTTTCCATTCTTGTTTGAGAGGAAGAGAAAAAGACCAAAGCACCTTTTGGTGACTCCACTGTCAAGGATAAAAAGAAAATCCACTGGAGCCACCACGACTGGCTAAAACTTTAACACACAGATAAACAATTTTGAGCGTGGCTCTATCAGATCTAAAAACAGATAAAATCAACCATATTTAAGCAAAAAGCATCCAATTAGAATACATAGCAGAACCTACACCCCTTCAATAAGGGTTTTAAAGGCATACAAGCATTTAACCCAGGTGTATTGTTAGCTTGCAATTCAGCTATCCATCTTAACTTAGCTAATTCAGTACTGTGTACAATGTCATCCCCCCATACTCACTTGTTTGCAGATGGCCTATAACACCATAAACTAGAAATCTATGCTCTTTATTTATTTCAGTATATGCTGATATAGAGCATTACTTATCAAACATAATCTAATGTCACTCATATGTTGCAATATACGTTGTTTTAACATTCTGTTAGTCTTCCCAACATAGAATGTAGCGGCATGATATGCACTCAACTAAATATACCAGATTTTTAGTTCTGCCAGTCTGCATGTAGTCTAAATATATACTCTACCTGACACCACAGAGTGTACAAAGATGTTATTTTTCTTTAATATATTGACATGCCTTGCATTTCTTACATTTAAAGTTCCCAACTTCTTCCTAACATGTTTATTGGACTTTGCTGGGAAGTATGTTCTTACATAAAATTTAGCTGAATTTTTGTCTGTTAGTATAAGCAAATCTGGGGTGGGAACCTACTAGTGCTTTCAGCTGGATGGCACAGTGGTGCAGCGGTAGTGTTGTTGCCTCACAGCCAGAGATTCTCTGGTTGATTCTCCAGCTGGTGTGCCACCACATCTGTACAGAGTGCATGTCACTCCCTGTGTTGTGTGGGTTTCCTCTGGGTGCTCTGATTTCCTACCATGTCACCAAAGACATGCATATGGAAAGTTTCTCCTTGGAGCCGCCACTGAAGAGTTCCTAGGTCACCGTCCACGGCTGTTCACCATAGCTGTGGACTATACTAAAGCTCAGACACAGGAACTGGAGATAGATGAGAATTTATCACGACTGTCTTATGCAGATAACTTAAAAGTTCTTATGGCAGAAAATGAATACAGGAGGAATTTGAAGAGGATGCTAAAAGATTAAGAAATATAGATGAAACTATATATATATAACCAGAGAAAATAGTAATATAAATTTGTGGAAACAAAAACATTAAAAATAAGAGGGCAAAACCAAAAACAAATGTAATAACTGAGCTAGATATGTAATTAATACAAGCAATAAAGCAGAACAAATGTACAATGGCCCAGCTTTCCCTTGGTTTTCCAGTGTGTATGTTTTTTTTATTTTAAAAACAAGAGAAGCAAGTTCAAAACCACAAACATCTGTAAAGTATTAGAATAAACCTGAAGAAATAGAATTAGCTATATACAGCTGGAGAAGAAGTTAATAATGTGTGGATGAAGATAGAAAGCTTAACAAAGAAGAAATGGAAAAAAGAAAGCACATGTATGTGATAAATAATTCAGTCTGTAGGTGGTATTCATAGTTGTGCTCAGGTTTAGCAGAGATTTGCGATGGCTGTGCCTAAGCGCAGCTAAGGCACGATTCATAGAGAGGAGTAGAGCTTATGTGCAGCGGTTTTATTATGGTTTATAAGAATTTAATCAAATGAGGTACTAATGACATGTAAATGAGGACTGAATAAAAATGATGTGGCTATCCTAAGTAAGTAGGGCAGCTTTCCTGCCTCTGTGCAATTCATAGTCATATGTTTTATTCATAAAGGCACAGTGCACAAAAACCTTATAAAAAGTGAAGTTGTGCCTTTTCTATGCACTTTGCAATCCATGAAGATGCTTGCTCAAAGATCACTATGCAGTTTCCTTTCCAATTTGTTTCTTTCAACAGCTGTGGAATATGCAAGCTAATAGCTTAAACTTGATAACCAAGGCTGGGATTATATAATCAAAATCACTTCCGCATTTCAAGTAATTAATGGGAGTTTGATTTGCTTTCAATATAGCTACACTGAGGTAACTGGAAAAAATAAGAGGAGCAACGTTTCCACCTTCGTGAGTACTCATGATCCGTGCCTCCATAAAAGACTGAGGGTATTCATCTATATGTTGTAACTGACCTTCTCCACCAACTTAAGTAACAGCGGGTATTTTTTGACTTGATGGTGCTGCAATGGTTATATCACAATCACATTAAACAAATGGATCATTCCTAGCTCTCCTTTTAACTATCTTGGGAACAGGTCACTGAACCCATCATGTCTGCTGACTCCTTTTGTTTGCACTAGCTTGAATAAGCTCTAACAGTTGCTCAGTCACCACATTGCCAAATCTTCAAACAGGGATTGGACTTTTTTAGCACTTATAATCCACATTTACATGATTCTTGAAATAATGCCATCTCCCTGCCCCCCAAATAAAAATACAGTGTTGTACAGTTTGAGTTTATTAGAATGATTAGCCCAAGTTCTAGCTATGCAAGTTTGTCCTCAAATAAAAATAATATTCGAATGCAAAGCAAAATAATAGCACTATCTAATTTAGTATCTCTCTTGTCACAGCTAGCATCTAATGCCATAGCTTCCTTGACTAGTGAAGTTATAATTACAACTCTAACGCAGTAATGATATGAAAGTAGCCAATGTCCTATGAACCATAGGCCAAGTAATTGCCTTAAATAATTATAATCAATAACCTAACAACTAAACACAGCTTAATGTTCAATAAATGAATTATATATTCACTCACGCTAGATGAACTACCAGAATAAGTGCATTTAACTTTTTTATGAATACAATATATATCCACACACATGAGTTTTCTCCCGCTATGTTTTTTTTTTATTCCTCAACAGAGAACCACACCAAGGACCATATGTATAAAAAGCAAGCACCTTACCATTCTGCCAATTGATTGCTAGGAACCCTTCTAGCAAACTATGAAGATGTTGACTAATCTCATTCTTAATTAATAAAATAAAAAGCAAATATGCTTCACTGTATAAATAAAATTTAGTAGACAGATGATGAAATTAACATAAAGCATCTAAAATGTTTAATGTTGTATCCTCCCGGCTTCAATTACATAACCCCTCATCCCTTAACCTCGTCACCTTGTCATTTGTAATTGTAATAAAATAGCCAATTAGATGATGATCATTACTGATATTTAAGCAACTTAATTAGCCAATTCTCAGCTACCTCTCACCTTGTCATTTGTAATTGTAATAAAATAGCCAATTAGATGATGATCATTACCGATATTTAAGCAACTTAATTAGCCAATTCTCAGCTACCTCAAAGCCCCATATCGAACTTACTAAACAAAAATGTTCTTCTTCATATCAGTCACTGCTGCAGTAGCCTAATCTATATGGGTTATATCCTGCATAGAACAGCCAGCCAGTTTCCAAAGTTTCAGGGCACCTTCCAAATGTAGTCAGCTTGAACTGAACTGACTAAGACTAATTTGGGTGCTAAGTGCTTCAGAACATTCATGCCAGCTGAGAGAGGAAGGCTGAGCCCTGAGAGGATAGTGTTAGAAAAAAATGTCTAACCCTAGCATAAAATACACACTGGAAAATAAGGGAAATTCTGGGAGGAGTGACAACTGCAACAGTGATCATTCAAACATCTACAGTTACTGTAAGTTTATTTACACAACTGTACTTATGTTATTCGTATTAATCACTGCTGCAATAGCCTAAGCCATATCAGTAGACCCCTCAAGATTAACTGGGAAGTGAAAGGAGAAGAGGCCAGGAGCCCCTTGTGAATGGTCCTTCAAAGGCTAACCTAGACCTGGGGAAGGAATCTGTCTTGCTCTACTTTGTAAAGGAATGCACAGACAACCAAGCTGCTGTTTCTAGAGTCCAATCCTTTCCAAAAAGCCATAGAAGAAGCCCAGGCATGACAGAGTAATCATTGACCCTTCCTGGAATAGTTTTGCTATAGTGGTAATAACAAAAGGTAATAGTCTGAGACAATTGTTTGAAAATAGTCTGCTTGGACACTGGTTGTCTCTTACTTTCACAAGAAATTAACAACTGATCAGATCGTTCTCAAAGGTTTTGTTCTGTCAAAATAGCACCTGAGTTGTCTGTGGACATCCAAAGTATGAGTCTGTGGACATCCAAAGTATGAAGCCTTCTTTCTCATCAGCTTTGGGTTCAGGAAATAACACAAGGAGATGGATAGACTGGCTTAAAGTAAACTTGGACACTATTTTAGGCTTAAAAGAAGGATTAGTTCTCAAGGAAACCTTGTCTCTGGAGAATGAAACAAGGTTGAACCACCATAAGAGCTTGCAACTCAGATACTCTTCTTGCAAAGGTCAAAACAACCAGTAAAACTGCTTTCCATGTTAAAAACATCAAGTCAGACAGATAAGATGATTCCTGATGGAGCAAGTGTTAGCTTCTCTAAATGAAACTAAAGATCCCAAGGAGGAGCCACCAGTTTTCTTTGAGATCTCTTGTGCAATGTCTCTTAAAAAAACATTTTGACATGTGAATGTCTTAAAAGAGTGGGATCCAAGTGAAGACATGCTTAAATTACTGACAAATGAACCTTGATAGAGCAATATGACAGGCTGTGAGAAAGTAATGCATGAAAATATTGCAAAATCAGAGAAACACTAACCATGAATGACTGTTGTTGTATTGACACCAAAAATCCTTTTTCCATTTGCTAATATATGATTTTCTAGTAGCAGACTTTCTTGCCTCCATTAGTACCTGATGCATGACTTCAGTAAACAGGTGCCTAAAAGGTATTAAAACCCTATCATCCAGGCAGTCAGTTGAAGTTGTATGGGTTTGGGTTGTATCAAACATCCTTGTTCTTATGTGAATAGATTTAGTCTGTGAGAAAGCTTGTGGTAATTGTCCTTGGCCAATTTCAAGAGAAAAAAGAGTCACTGTTGTCTGGGCCAGAAGAGAGTCACCACAATGATTTTGGGGGGGATTCTTCTGAATCTTCAGATGTACCCTGGATACCAGTAGAAAGGGTGGAAAAGTATACAGGTGCACTCCTGTCCAAGGAAAAGAAAAGGCATCTGCCTTCCAGGCTTTTTTACATGGAGTCCTGGAACAGAATCTTGCCAGCTGATTGTTCAGAGAGGAGGCAAAGAGGTCTACTTATGGATCTCCTCATAGATGAATCAAATCTTAGAAGATCCTGAGTTCATTTTCTTTTGTGTGGGTCTGTTGTCCTGATCAGCTTGTCTGTCATGTGATCTTGCTCTGACAGAATGTAGGATACCAGTAGAGTGAGATTGTATTATAAAGCTACATCCCATGCTGACATAATTAATCTTCACAGGGGGGGTGCTTCTTTATGTACCATATGACCGAGGCGTTGTCTTTAATAATGTGAAGAGATCCCAGGGGCCAAAAGTGATTCAGGGACCGGAGAGTCTGAACATCTCTTTAATGTTTATGTGCTTGTGTCTGTTTCTGTTGTCCCAGATACCTTGTACTTTTATCCCCCTTGACACTGCTTTCCCAGCAAAGTCCAATGCATCTATGATGACCAACTTCTTTGAAGTAGAAGGGGAGAAGGGGAGACCTCGATTCTGGGTTATTTGATGTCTCCACCAAATGACTTCTATTCTTACAAATCCAAGCACAGGAATCAGAAGAGGTAATAGGCATTTGTGCTGAGACTTAGACAGCATTGTATCTTTGTAATGTGGTGTCTTAGGTGTCATAGATACCATAAGATCCGGAATCCTGAGGTATTTCTCCTTAGTGACCAAAGCCTAAGTGGAAAACTCCTGGAACAGATCTAAATATGGATCAATTTTTTTCCTTAGGAAGAAAGCTCTTTGTACTGAAGTGTCTATAAACACCCTAGGAAGAAAATCCTGTGTGATGGTGTTAAAAAAAGGCTTTTGAATGTTCATTTGGGATCCCAGCCTGCACAGGAGATCTCTTATACAAGTGAGATAATCCTGACATTTTGAAAAAGACTCTGCAAAGATAAGCAAGCCATTTAAATATTGAAAAATCTGGATAACCTGTAGCCAGCAATGGACAATAACTGGTGACTGATACTTTGTAAACACTGTTGGAGTTCTGGTTAGTCCAAAGGGTAAGGTGGGAAACTGATGATGTGATCCAGTCACAAAAAACAACAACTTAAGAAATGTCTGAAGCCTAAATGGATAGGAATGTGATGATAAGCATCTTTTTAAATCTAAGGTTAACAAAAAACTCAAATGAGGAAGGAGTTAACAGGTTGTAAACTGGTTTAGGAAGGAAAGTTCCAGAACTGGTCCCCAGGCATTTTCTTTCTTTGACACTGGAAACATTATTGAGTGAAAACCTCTTCCCTACTGGGAAGGAAGAACTGTTTCAATTATCCCTAAGAATGTATGTGCTGTACGACCAGAGGGAACCAAAGGTTATGGTCTGTTGGATGTGAAATAACTTAATGAAAAGGAAGGATTTCTACCCACTGTCATCTGTAACTCTACTGAATCAGTGCCAAAACCCATTTGTATGAAATAATCAGTTGCAAAGGGGAGATGTTGAGATTCACACTTTATGGAAGGGAAAAGGGACTGCCAGTTATTCTGACTTATTTGACTTTCCTTTGTTCTGGGGAGTTCCTGATTTCTTTTTGAAACCTTTATTTTGTGTATTGCCAAAATTGGACAAGGGAGTTGAAAATACCTTGGAAAATTTACAGAAGGAAGGCTGAAAATCTGAGAGGTTCCCTGTATCATGTTATCCTCTCATCATACTTTTGGTAACCTCTGCAATATAGGGTCCTAAAACTAAGTCTCTAACCAAAGGAGAATTTAAAATCTATTTTTTACATCTTCTGGCAGATTCTGAGAATACAGTCCATTAAACCTCCTCAAAACAGTACAAATGGCAACAACCTTTGCTGTAGTATCTGCAGTCATAAACATACTTTAAACAATGGTTAGTGATCTGAGAAACAGAAAAAACTAAACCATGCAAAGCAGATTTTTTTTCCTCACAGGAATGAAGTGCGGTTAAAACATTGCTCATACGTTTACAATTAGTCAGAATAAACTTTAACATATGAGCCTAACAATTCAAAATTCTAAAAATTAAAGTTGCTGAAGCATTTACTTTCTTTCCGCAGTTGTCAATTGTTTTCCATTCTTGTTTGAAGGAAAGAAAAAAAGACCAAAGCACCTTTTTGGTGACTCCACTGTCAAGGATAAAAAGAAAACCCACTGGAGCCACCACGACTGGCTAAAACTTTAACACACAGATAAACAATTTTGAGCATTAGCTCTTCATCAGATCTAAAAAACAGATAAAATCAACCATATCTAAACAAATAGCAACCAATTAGAATTGATAGCAGAACCTACACCCCTTCAATAAGGGTTTTAAAGGCATACAAGCATTTAACCCAGGTGTATTGTTAGCTTGCAATTCAGCTATCCATCTTAACTTAGTTAATTCAGTACTGTGTACAATGTCATCCCCCCATACTCACTTGCTGAATGTATAACACCATAAACTGAAATCTATGCTCTTTATTTATTTCAGTATATGCTGATATAGAGCATTACTTATCAAACATAATCTGATGTCACTCATATGTTGCAATATATGTTGTTTTAACATTCTGTTAGTCTTCCCAACATAGAATGCTTGGCATGATACGCACTCAGCTAAATATACCAGATTTTTAGTTCTGCAGTCTGCATGTAGTCTAAATATATACTCCCTACCTGACACAGAGTGTACAAAGATGTTATTTTCTTTAATATATTGACATGCCTTGCATTTCTTACATTTAAAAGTTCTCAACTTCTTCCTATGTGTTGTGGACTTGCTGGGAAGTATGTTCTTGCATAAAATCAGCTTCAGATTTTGTCTGTTAGTATAAGCAAATCTGGGGTGGGAACCTACTAGTGCTTTCAGCTTGGATGGCAGAGTGGTGCAGCGGTAGTGTTGTTGCCTCACAGTAAGAGATTCTCTGGTTCGATTCTCAGCTGGTGTGCCTTCTGTACAGAGTGTGCATGTCCTCCCTGTGTTTGTGTGGGTTTCCTCTGGGTGCTCTGGTTTCCTCCCATGTCACAAAGACATGCATATGGAGAGTTTCTCCGTGGGCCGCCACTGAAAATTGGTTTTGTTCCAAGTCGGATATTCCCGGTAAACAAATGTTAAATAAAATCCGTATGTAAAATTTTCCAGTTCTTTTTTATCACCTAGGATATGACATCTATATCACTATTACAGTGTAAGTTTATTCTCAGAAACAGGTTATTTCTTAGCTTCTGTTCATTAACAATAGTCCCATTGTCAGAACTACCCATATTGCATTCAAACCATGGCTTGCCTCTATTCCTTCTACAACTTTTTGTCCTAGCTATTGTTCTCTTAACTCTTTGTGTTGGATAGCCATGAGTAGCAAACATATACAGCATGTTGTCTAGCTCACTTTCATATATACTATCTTCAGTGAATAGTCTAGAAATTCTTAGCCCCTGCCCACTCATTACATTATCAAAAATGTGCCTTGGGTGCATACTGTCATACAGTAACATGTTATTTCTCCAACAACCTTTTGTATACACTCTAGTTTGTAGTTTGCCAGTCAAATATTTATAGATTTTCACATCTAAAAAATCTATTGATTCAGTAGAATAGCTCACAGTAAAATGTAAGAAATCTGTTGTGTTTTCCAAGTATCTAACAACAATAATTCTTCAGTTGTACCGCTCCATAAAATGAATATGTCATCCACAAAACAATGGTGTATTTTTAAACTTGCCTTCCATGGAAAAGTACTGGACAGAACATGGGTAACCTCCCACTGTGCCAACACCAAATTGGCATAGGTGTTGGCACAGGGGGTACCCATGGCTATACCATCTCTCTGCCAATATTGATCATAAAACATGAACAAATTATTGCCCAAGATCAATTCAAGAAAAGCACATATCTGTGTAACTTTCTTTTCATCAAATGTTGCATGAGGTAAAATAAAATCTTTGACAGCTGTGATTCCATAAGAATTCAGAAACCAGTAAATATATGATTTACATCTAAATTCACAAATATGTAACTTTCATGGCCAGTTATAAATTCATATGCATCACTCAGAGATGGTAAGAAACAGGAAGTGTCATTTATCACTACTGGTGCATAAGATAACATTATTTTAAGTTTCTTCTCCACCTATATGGAGTGGAGCTCAGTAACCCAACCTCTGCCAGATACTATTGGTCTATAGGGGAGTCTGAGGAAATTCTTATGAATCTTAGGTAAACCTTTCAATATAGGTATAACAAGTTGTTCAACTATCTCAAACCTATATGTGTCTTCAGTTATAACATTAGACTGCAATAAATCATCTAAAGTATATTTTACATGTGCAGTAATAAAATCACTCACTTGGTTGTATGTCATATTCTGATAAGTAAAATTTTCTCTAAGCATTTTCAACATATCTTCTAAGTAATCTCCTCTATCAAGTATTACAGTTCCACCCCCCTTATCAGCTGGTCTGATAGTAGCATCAATGTTGTTCTTCAAATTGTTAAGAGCTTTCAGTTCACACTCAGTTAAATTATAATAGCCTTGTCTCTTCTTTGTAGTTAACATATTAGAAACTTCCATTGTGCATAAATTAAAACAAAAAGTGTCCATAACAGGATGTGCAGGTGGTATAAATGTACTTGGTTTTTTCAAGGGTATCTCAGTACTGTCATTTTCCTGTTGGTCAAACAGTAATTTAAGGAGAAATTTTCTCTCAAACAAATGTAAGTCAGAAAAAAATTGATGTGTTCTGGCAGTTTGTGCTGGTATAAAAGACATACCTCTGTTCAACAGGGTAAGCTCAGAGTCTGATAAAACATTATTAGAAAGGTTGTAAACAATACTTTCATCAGTGTGAACTAAAGTACCTTTTATCTCATTAGTTTTCTTCTTTTCCTGCCTCTGCTGGGTGATCTTTCTTTCTGTTGTGTGTTTTTCATCCTCACAGGGACTGGAAGGGTAGGAAAACCCGAACCAATCATAGGCATAATTTTCGGTCTGGCTCCCAGTTTTTTGTGTGAGCTTTTGTCATTGTTAGTGGCTGCATCCCATTGGAGCTGCAGTATACAGCCATTTTTACTCAAATTTTCATTTTATAACTCATTTTCATTCACCGCTGTGTTAGAAAACAATGGTGCTTCTCGGATTGTTACCGGCAAACCGGAAGTGCTGGGTCCATTCACTTCCGGTTGAGTCCTTCCCTCTGAATGTTCAACCTCAATTGCATTTTCATTCATGTTTTTAGTACCAGGGTTAAATCTAGGCCAAACAAAGAAATTACCCTTAAAAAATCGGTATAGTCTCTTTGTAACTTCCGTATTTTAATACGCTGAAGTTTTCATCATAAGTATTGAGGGAATGAAACAGAGTGTCTAGCCTTGCAAAATACACATCCTTATCCAAGTTCTTTTCTATTTCATTCTGCATTTTTCTCTATTTTTTCAACCAGTTCATTTTCAATAGGTGAAAAAAAAAGTCCAGCAACAGCTGTATATACTTAAAGCTGGTGTCTAAGTTCAAGGCTTGCCATCTGGCCAACAATTCAGGGTAAGCCTCCCCATAGGAAGGAATACATAAAGCATACAGTCCTCTTGCTATTTTAAAATGGAGGCATGCTTCTAAGTGACGTCTTTTCCATTGCATGCATTTAAGTTAAAACAGTTTTTTTTTTCGTTCCAACATTTTTTCATTGAGGCACTCATCCTCACACATATCAGGGTCACGTTCTCCATTAGCATTCAGTTGAAGAAATAATAGAGTAAAAAATTCACTGACTTGGCTGTTCTGGTTTTAGACAAGTCCATATTACTGTGTCAATTAAGACATGTTCGGCAAACATGTCTTTCAACATAGTAATATAGACCCTTCTGGACAGTATTGAGTGCAATAAATGCACATTATTTTACTTTTTCTGTGGCTCAACATATTAATGTAGTAAGATGTGCACCACCACACCAATAATGCAGGATTGAATTCTATCTTAGTATATACTGAAGATTTTTACTGTTAAAGGGATACTTGTATCCTGGAACCTGAAGTGCAGTTGATATTTTCAATGTTTAGAATGTAACAAGAGAAGTATGAACGGTGGATGATAAATGATATACGTTTGACCTGTGTCTCTTGCACCCTTCTGACTATTGATTAGAATAATAGCACATTTTATATGCATGATGTAACAAATATGCCACAAACTCAAGTGTGATGAAGTAAATATGCAACAGAATGAATTGTGAAATATGAATCCCTAATCAAGACCATTAAAAATATGTCAGAACCAGTATTCATGGAAGTAAAACAGGTATACATTTTCCTTGTATATGCTATTTTCAACATGACCTTCTGTGTAAGCTCCTATGTGGCCCCTTCCTCAATAGGTTTCATGACATGAAGACATGATGATATGTAAGAGAAATGCAAGGTATCATGTGGCAAACACCGTTAACATAGTGAATGTTTCAGGGTAATGCCATAGATGCTGGTTTCAATGCTAAGTATTTTAGAGTGCTACTACATGGATAAATTAACACACTGTGTAATATTTTCTGCTTTTTTTATAATTTATTATTTTTTTACCTTCTGCTTTTGCACAAAGCTTGGCACTGTACACTATTAACTGCCAGCAGTTACTATCATTGAATGTCAGTTCTCTTCCTTAGGCAAAAACTCAAAAATGTAATTTGGAATGCACCAGCAGTACAAATGAGATTGGGGCTGCTGTGCTACAGTCAGCACTTTGGACAGTACTGATAGCCAAAACGTTACCTGTTACCTAAGGTATGAGTAACAGCAGAAGTAATGCAGGGTTCAAATCCAGATAATTGTTTTACTGAGGTGTGTAGAAAAAGGCAACATCAGTGACATTTTATTAGTCATTGAACATGAAGTCCAACTGTTAAGTTGCATACTGAAAGTTGCAAAACACCTCTGTGTGATGAATCTAAATAAGTTAACGATATTCTGTGTGAAGTGTGAAATGTAATGTGTAATGTTACCAATATTTATTGGGATAAAGTATGACTCATCACAAGTATCATCATTTGGTGTCTAGGACAGTATGTCATGTAAAGTATGTATGGTCCCTTCCTCAGCATGGTTTACTGAGTTCACTAAAATCAATCCAAACGAAATATTTTACAGCAATAAATAATTACCTCTAAATATACACTCAATAACATAGCAAGTCAAAGTCCAGTATTTACAGGCTTCTCATAATTAGATCTCCACTCATTTTGAAATTGTTACACCTTAACTTGCAAGTTAGTTTCCTTTGGTGTTAACAGCTAATAAACAGAAGACAGTTGTTCAGATTCATTTTTTGTCATAAAACCAATTCCCAGGTGCTATTATGTCCTGATTTACATAAATGTTTCCATCAACAACACTGATTATTACTACATTATACAAAATATCATGTCATATCTGTTAGTCACAACAGTCTGTGTATGATTACCATCCAATATACCAGACAGCATAGCCAAAGGTGAAAATATATAATTTCAAATGTTAATCAGATATCATCAGATCATCAGCAAAAAAGCATTTGATGAATTCACAGTGGAATACGTGTAAGTACACTTCATCATACATGACCAAGTCTCAATGTCATATTTCCCACCTGCAGTATAATTTAAAGCAATCATATCCAAATTCTCTGCCAGGCCATTTTTATGTTTTCTATCACACGTATGGATTTGGCAAGGTTGTCCATCATCTCGCAAGGGATGATACATGCAAGATCTTAATTGGGACCAATAAACAGTCCTATATAAGATATGTTTCAGAAGACATGGTAAGCAATAGTGAGGGTGGTGCACCACTTAGAGCCCATAGATAGTCTCAGGAGGAGGCCAGGATCTTTGTTGCACTCCTCATAAAGGTCTACAAATGAAGACTTCTGCAGGAGGAATATACCAGGTCTGAGTTTAAGGCTGAAGCTTGGAATAGCTTGGCCAAGACTGTCACCAGAGCATCTAGCATTCCATGCACTGGTATACAATGTTATCAATGTTATAGTGACCTGAGAAGGCACAAGCCAGACTTCCTGAATAGATAGGAGACAGACTTTAGAACTGCTGACACCCCTGAGTTTTATAAGTATAGTGGCCCATTACCAGCCAATACAATAGCATGGATTGCTATGACATGCAGAATTTCATTATGCTTTTTTTCTGTTTTCTGTTCTGCATAGCTGCAAAAGAAATAAACTGGAGTTGGGAGAACCATCAAGAATGATAGGCACACCTCAGAGAGGCACGGGGTGAGTTTGGCTCAGTTATGAATGCTAGAAAAATAATAATACATCAGAAGTGTATTTAAGTTTACCACATTTCAGGATATCAGTCCATATGAGCTTGTTTCATACACAACCTGACATATAAATCAGCCATATATGCCAGCTCCAATAGCTCTTTGACCATTGCATTAGGCAATGTAGAAATTGACTTAGCTGTGTGTAAGTTCATTTCCAAGCAGTGGCAATTAGCTTTTATTAGATTATAATACATACAATCTATTTTCTGCAATCATTAGCTGCCATTAGAATTTTCATAACTGTAAATGGATGTATTTAATTGGAATGCCTATATCATAAATGCCATAATCACCAAACTATTTGTCAACCTCTACAATAACATATTTTGAGATTCATGTATTTTGTGACACGTTTATGACTTCACATTCATAACTGGATGTGCCAAAGTTTACTATATTATTCTGTAAATTTGGATATATTTTGAAATATTAAAACAACTTGGAATTAATGTGAGTTCATATGTTTTCTCCTCATACTCTTATATTTCTTTTTTTTCTTAATTTTTTTATGCAACATAATCTTGCTGCAATACAAATGACCTTCAGCACAGGGAACTAATATAGGTAAGTTTTCAAATCAAGCAGTGTCTGACTGGTATAAATGTATGTGTCCAGTACTAGGCAGGAATGGATTCATCTAAAGATCTGATGTGTACATTTCAACTCAGAAAAAAATATTTATGCCAGGGGAGGGCTCCTTCATCACTTTATTTCCTTTTCAGCACAAACATCTTCTCTGTATCACACTGATGAGGTCATCCTTTCAAATGTGCATTATCTCACATCTAAAGTCATTTTTCCTCTTGTGGTTGATATGGTGTACTCTAGCTTATATACTTAAATATGTAGGTGTTCGAATCCACAATTGATTGACTAGTGTGTGTGTGTGTGTGTGTGTGTGTGTGTGTGTGTGTGTGTGTGTGTGTGTGTGTGTGTGTGTGTGTGTGTGTGTGTGTGTGTGTGTGTGTGTGTGTGTGTGTGTGTATGTATTTGTCTAGTGCTAGGTAGGAATTCCATCACCACAGATCTGATGTGTATAGTTCAGTTCAGCAGAAATATTTACACTACAATAAATTTGCATTCACATCTAAAGTCAAATTTCTCCTGTGGTGCTTGTGTTTGATACAGTGTACTGTAGCTTGTATACTTAGATAGTTACATGTTAGAATCTAGCAGTGACTGGCTAGAATGATTGTGTGTGTGTGTGTGTGTGTGTGTGTGTGTGTGTGTGTGTGTGTGTGTGTGTGTGTGTGTGTGTGTGTGTGTGTGTGTGTGTGTGTGTATGTATGTATCTACTACTAAGTAAGAATGATTTCAGACACAGATATGATGTAAGCACTTCCGCTCAGGAAATACATTTACATCAGGAAGTGGGCTCCCCTATCATTTGTCCCATTTTAGCCCAAACATTTTCTCCACAACACATTGGTGAGGTCATCCTTTTAAATGGGTTCTATCACACACTTGTAGTCAGATGTTTCTGTGGAGCGTGGAATTTATACAATGTATTCTAGATTTTGTAGTTAGATAGGTAAGTGTTCAAATCCAACAATTACATGCTGACTGACGTATACCACTGTGTGTGTGTGTGTGTGTGTGTGTGTGTGTGTGTGTGTGTGTGTGTGTGTGTGTGTGTGTGTGTGTGTGTGTGTGTGATTCTAAGCTCTAAGTAAAAATGAGTTCTCCCATGGGCCTGATCCATAGATTTACACCAGTAGAGGGGTCTCCTATCAATTCTAGCTCACATATCTCCTTTTTAAACAATGATAATGAAATCCTTTCAAATGTGCTCTATCTGACAGTTTTTTTTGTCAGACTTCTCCTGTGGCACTGGCAGTTCATACAATGTATTCTAGATTCTGTACTTAGATGGGCAGGTGTTTGAATGCAACAATGAGTCACCTGTATCAGTGATTGTAGAATTAGATAGGAATGGCTTCAATGACTGATCTGATGTGTAGATTTCCATTGGGAGAGGGGTCCCCAACCCCTTTTAGTCGAGACATCTGCTTTACTTAACAAGGAAGAGGCCATCTGTTGAAATGCACTTTATCTCTCCATTGTAGTAAGACTTCCTCTGTAGTACCAGAGACTAATACAGTGCTTTCTAGCTTATGCACTTGGGTAGGAAGGTGTTTGAATCTGTCATTCTCTAAAATATTGTGAGTGCATGTTACTACAGTCACAGAGATGACTGGATTATCCAACACGTGATGTGTATACCTCCACTCAGGCAAAATATTGGCATGGTGAGAGAACTCACAATACTCTTTCACTCACATTTAAGCCACATACACATATGCCTTGCAATATAATAATAACATCATGCCTTTAAATATGTTCTGAGTCCCCCTTGTAGTAAGACTTCACCTGAGGCGCATGTGGTTAATACACAGTCCTATAGATTGTGGACTTACACAGGCAGCAGTTAAACCCAGCCCAAGCCACCATAATGTGAGTGTAGTGACTTGCAACTCTGTCATATCCAATATTCCCACAAACTCTTTCCACCCGTTTTAGTTCTAGCACAGTCCTTTCAACACATTGATGATTTCATCCCATTCAGTTAGGTGTTTTGTGACCCATGTAGTAAGAATTCTCCTGTGGGGCATGCATTTAATACTGACTTCTATAGCACATGAAGTTAGACCAGCATTTTTTCAAATCTGACAATATGTATGTGCAGAACAATATTGACGGACAAAAGTGACTCACCCAACAACCACTGATATAGTTGTATGAAATGTAATATGACTAAAGGATTTTGATACCTCCGAAAATATTTTAGGGGATACATGACCATTCAAAACATTGCTTATCACTGACCTCAAAGTAAATCCAGTCTAACACCTAGCCATTAAAGTCTCCTATGCTGGAAACAAATAATATACAGCTCTTTAGAGTGTTGAACCTGAGAATCAGGAGTTTGAATCCAGTAATGTGTATCTGCCAGTCAATAGTGAGTCTTATACTAACAGTGGTGATATGATACACTAACATGGCCACCGTTTTTGACTACACATTTGGGGGAGCTATAACCATTCTAATGTAATGCTGATGTAATGCCTTCAAGTGTGTGCCTCATGACTCATCAGATATGCTTCTTTCTGTGGCATTGGTGGTTTATATACAGCTCTATGATATATGGTCTCAGACAGGTGTTTGAGTATGGTAAGTTATAACCACTGAGTATGTCAGAGAAGGCTTACAGGCACAATTTGCTTCCCAAAACATAATTCTATTTAGTCTATGAATTCATGGAAACATTTAGATATGTCATTTATTATTTTGTTTACAATATAATGACTAAAGTCAAGAAAGGATTATTCATCAGTTCTTGTTATGTTTAATGGCACACAGTGGTCACAAAGTGTAACTGAACCTGTGTCATGATACTTTCTTGTATTTTTGTGGTTTGTAGGTGATATTCATGTATTCATTGCTGTACTTCCTTATGAGCATGCCCAGTATAAAGATGTTGTAGATGCATACTATTTAACACAAAGCACATCAAGTAATTAATGTTATTAGGTAGTTCTTGTTGTTAGTTCTTACTTGTCAAAACTTAATAGATTTAGCCTCTGGAAGCTTGGCTTTGTACTCAATAGATTTAGCCTCTGAAAGCTTATCTTTGTGCCATATTCCATACAATGGGGTTAGTGACCTACACATAGAGGATGACAACAACTGTTACAGGCCAGTGTATGTTAAATGTAAATTTGCAATAGTTCACTTAATAATAGATGTTAATGTCTCACCTGTTTGTGATTTATGTTAGTGTACTGTCATAATGGTATCACTAATGTGTTCAACAAGGCTCACTTCTGTGCAAAACATTATGTACAACATGATACTATACTGCATTTAGAGTTGTAGTTTGATAGATTTTTATATTTCATACTGGTATCAGATTTTTTTTAGAATTCAGTAACCTCCACTAAACCAACACACCGCCAAACTCTCAAATTCAGTCTATTCCCATCTACCTCCTTTCCACTTCAAATGAATCCTCCATGGGAACAGAAAACCTCCTAAAAGAAATTCAAACTGATATTCTTCCTGTCTGAGATAATCTGGTTCCTTTTTTTTTTCTTTCAGAGTATTTATATTCACTTCTTTATTTCACATTTGCAGCCTACATCTCATTTCAAACCTTATGCCTAGCATATGGAATCGGTTGTGGTCAGACCCATACCCAAATAGTTTAAGCTCCTAAAACCTCTCACTTCTGTCTCATCTCCTTTCTAATTACATTAGGTAAAATTTTAGTGAAAATAATATTCAGCAAAATATCAACCTTCCTGCAATAATATAACTTACTTTCATAGAAACAATACACATTTTGGTCAGGTAGAAGCACAGGGATTGCTCTTAGGACCCCCACTAATGAAATGCTATTAAACACGGACACAGGACACCTCACTGGTACTGTCTTCTTTAATCTGTCATAGGGCTTTTGATCTTGTTGACCACTCTATACTGCTTTCACATTTATCTTCATATTTGATGTAAAGAGCTGTCAGCCCACAAGCTACTGCCTTGTCTAAAGACTTCCTCTCCATGAGATCCTTTAGGACTAAAATTGGATCCGGCATTTTTACAAATTATCCTGTTCAAGATATGGTCCCTCAAGGTTATATTCCAGCACCACCACTTTCCATAGTTGTATCTATATCTTTATATCCAACTGTATAGATTGATAGATAGATCTATAGATGGATTTATAGATGGATGTATGTGTATATAGACAGATAGATATAGATATCTACAAATTTACAAGTAAGCTTTCACTTGATCTTCATAATCTGTCATTATTATCTGCTTATGTCATGGTTATTAATACATCCATCCCCAATCACTCAGATACAGAAAAAAAAACTTCAAGAGGACATTCTAACAGTCTTTTCTTGGTTCACTATCAAACATGTCTGCTTTGTCTAAATAAAACTAAATCTATATTTTTCTGCAATGACAAAAAAAAAACTATCAAAAGATCTAAAACACTACACATCACTGACCAAAACAATATTTCTATGGAAGTCGCTTCAATATTTAAGTTCCATGGTATATAGCTAGACTAATCATTGAACCTCCAAGGCTGAAATTACAAAATTAGATAAAAAAACAAGAGCTTTGTATTTCAGGCCTATAGAATCACCCATTTCCTCTCCCTTCTAGGATTCTCCTAGACAAATATATATTATGTGCCAAGATGAGATATGAACTTCATCTAATAGTCTCAGCATTCAAGAACTCCAGAAACCTGCAGTCACTGTTAACAAAATCTGTCACTTTGTTGCCAACTCCTAAGGATGATCACCACTGCCTCATTAAAAAAGGCTAAATGGCTGCTCATAAAATGAGTAGAACTCTTACTGCTCTCTTTGTGGTTTCTTGAATCAAGGCACCCTTCTCCCTCCACCTCTGATAATCAATATTCTATCTCACCAACCTCTCTCTCTCTCTCTACCTCTCTTTCAGCTTTTCCTGGTTAGGGGTTGCCACAGCAGATCACTTTGTCCACTCATGATTGGCAGTGGAGTTTTTACGGTGTCGAGTTGCCAGCCCGGCGCCCAACCTTCCATAGAAGGCACACACGCATGCACTCATGCCTAGGGCCAATTTTATCGTGTCCAATCCACTTGCAGCATGTCTTTGGGAATGTGGGAGGAAACCGGAGTACACGGAATAAACCCACACGACCACAAGGGGGACATGCAGACACTGCACAGAAGACAACCCAGCTGAAGATCGAACCGGAGAGCCTCTTGCTGTGAGGTGACAATGCTAACCGCTGAACCACAACGGCCGTCCATCCTATCTCATTCTATCTCACCAACCTACAACTTCTAAAGCCAGTCCCACTCAGTACCTGATCTACAAATGCCCAGAATAAAACTTCATTTCACTTCACCAACCACAGCGTATCCCAGCTAGCCTCCCAATTCTGACAGGAGCTCTCCCTTAGCTTGAAAGATGTCCCCACCTACACCAAAGTCAGACATTAATTTAAATCTGATTAAGCAAAGCAAGTACAAATGCTGTAACGCAGGCCACCAGAAACTAATTCCTCTAAATGTCACATGCATCTGTCTTCTTGTCAAAACTTACACATCTACTCATGACTGGACATAACCCACATCTCTTTCTCTCTCTACATATATATATATATATATATATATATATATATATATATATATATATACACACACACACACACACACACACACACACACACACAAACACACACACATATATCTATATATAGCTATACCTGTATCTAGCTATATTTATATCTATATATATATGTGTGTGTGTGCCCGTGTGCGTGTGCGTGTGTGGTGTGTGTGTGTGTGTGTGTGTGTGTGTGTGTGTGTGTGTGTGTATATATATATATATATATATATATATATATATATATATATATATATATATATATAGATCCATCCATCCACAGCCCCTTTTATATATATATCTTATGTTTTTCTTCTACTCTTCTACTCATAGTTTTGCATATTTATACTTTGCATTTGATATATATATATGTTTTGTGTGATCACATTTTAGCTAAGAAATGGGTGTTTACAGCTCACATTTTGTACTTACATGTTATGTATCTTCTTCTTCCCTATGTTATGTAACTTAATTATTTGTATCTTTACAAACAGGTTGGCTCTAAAATTGCTCCATACTGATCAGTGCCCGACCCAGGAAACAAACATAAGTAAAAATATATAAAGAGCTGCTTCTGAATTACATTATCAGCATTAATCGTGTGAAGTTGTGCATTGGAATATGTACTCTTTAATGGCAGAAAATGTGGTAAACAATAACATATCTCCTCCAAACTGGTTCACATAATCATCCAACAACATTTATTTATTAAAAAGCCCATTTATTAATGATTAGCTACATGGTTCACATTTTGAAATCATTCATATCTCAAGCACTCTGTTTCTTTTATTCATGTATCATTCCTCTTTCAATTTTTGAGTATACAAAACTAAAGAACAAAGGACAATCCTAATTCTTTCCTTAAAACACAGCACAAGATATTTAGATTTCATTAAACTATATCTAATCAAACACTGTCATGAACTAAGGCACCAAACAATACAATAACATTTATGGCATCTGCTGATATTTTTCCTTTTAAACTTATACCACTTTCCTCTACCTTGCACCTGAAAAAGACTCTAAATACATTGTGTGTGTGTGTATGTGTGTGTGTGTGTGTGTGTGTGTGTGTGTGTGTGTGTGTGTGTGTGTGTATACGTGTGTGCGTGTGTGCGTGTGCACACGCGCGTGTGTGTGTGTGTGTGTGTGTGCACGTATAGGTGTGTATGCACATTTGTGTATGTGTACACATGAGTCTATATGTGTGTGTGTGCGTGTGTGTGTGTGTGGTTTCAAATTGAGATATACTGCAGAATGTATAAAAGTTGTTGGGAGCCTAATACCTGTAGAAAGTGTTTATAATCCATGCTGTTCTTATAGAATAGGTAGAATTATATAATTGAGTAATATGGCATATATAAAATAATTTTGGATTTGTGGTGGGAATAGTCAGTTTGAAACAGCTGTGATCAAACTCTGTTATTACCCTGGGGTCATTAATGTAATCC
Organism: Protopterus annectens; assembly: GCF_019279795.1. Lineage (NCBI taxonomy): Eukaryota > Metazoa > Chordata > Ceratodontiformes > Protopteridae > Protopterus > Protopterus annectens. The sequence continues at coordinate 1,946,769,559 of NC_056725.1, read as the reverse complement.
ATAACTAGAAGAACACATCAGTAACATGGTATACTGGAGACGTACTATGTTATTAAAAAGAAAAAAAATATATACATGTTTTTCCTAGAGATTTTTTTCTATTCATCTTGATCATATAAAATGAGCTTTATGTACGTGCTCTTGAGACGTAGTTCTGCTACACATGGAGCAATACAGAATCTTTAGGGAGAGTTCTTGCATTTTGAATCACGTGGCATTATTTGATAAGGTGACACCAGCACTTGATTTATATCTGGCAGTACATGATGCTTTGTTTGACATTGCTAAGGCATTCAGCACTATTCCACTTAAGGGAATAACCATCAGATCAAATCAGAAACACTAAATGTGATTCTGCAGAAGACATAGAATGTCAGCATAGTGGTTTCCTGTCTATCTAAATTGGACTAACCTTGGATATCCCACATGGCTCCCGATTAGAGCAACTTCCTTTTGGCCTATTCTGCTCAAATGCAAAGTAGGAAATGGACTCTGCATAACCAATATGATGAATGTAAAACTGGTAAACTATTTACTTCAATAAAGGATGATGAACTTCTTCTATATGGTCTCCAAAAACATACACCTGGTTCAGTACTAATAACATCATTTTAAACATCAATAAATGTAGTATTCTGAGATCTGGCAATAAATTATAATAAAATAAATGCTCAAGTCATAAGAAAATCTTTTTAAAGAATTGGAGATGTAGTATACGTCACTATGAATTTTGACAGGCTTGCAGCTTACAGTGTTAGAAAATCACATTCTGTATCCTATCTATTTTATACAGTGTATATCCAGTTATTCCACTGAGGTCACTAGGACACTTATACTTCAGTGACCTAACCCACTATTAAACACAATGCTATGTTTTATAACCTTTCTACAAGCCTCCTGAATCAAGCTTAAAATCATAATGATTGCTCTCTAAAAAGATAATAGGTATGGAAAACTTAAAATATCTAGAAAGGTTTTAAGGGTTATTTGTGTATCAATTATTAATGTATATGCATTTGTTTGCTGGGAAGGATTGACTGGGAAAAGTTCCCTTTCTTTGGAGCCCTACAGAAAAGCTCTGCAATGTATGTCTGGCTCTTAAGTAGTGTATTGCATTTTATATTATGATAGTTAATACTTACGTATTCACTGTGATACACACATATAATCCTATTATTCCTATAGGTTGCTCAGAAGTGACCTCTGCTTAGTCCTTATGGCAATGTTTAAGGTTCTGTTCTGGTTATGTCTGAAAGTATATACCTGGAATGCCTACCCAAGGGTGCTAACAGTAAATTGGTGAACCTAGTAATGAAAATTATTATTAGTAATGGACAAAATGTGATACCACGAGACAGTGCCTTCCAATTTACAGAATAAGCTTCCCTATAAATGTAGAAGTTATTAACTTTCTTCAAAATAATTTTTACATCAATTCTTTTTTGTTTTACTAGTCTAATTATTAAGCTTTGACACACATTTTTTATTTTCATAAATGATATTGCTATATAGCTGAAAAACTCATTTAACAATAATAACAGCCCTTTCAAATTATAAACTCTTTTAAGATAAACCCAGCATTGATGTTATAAATTTTGTACATTATTTTCCCCAGGTAGTACTTCAGTTTAGAAGAAGAATATGAGAAAAAATGAAAGAAGAAATTATTTAGCAAAAAGAAGGGCAGATAAGGTTAAAGAAGAATGACAGGATAACAATAACGCAGTGAAGACTAGAGCAGGCAGTAAGAATTTTTGCATAAACATGTCTACATAAATATGAAGAGTTCAGCAAAGAATAAATGTTTAATTCACACATTGAATCTGCCATAACCTAATTAATTGCATTGTCCTGGTTTCTATTATTTGACTTATTGTTTGAAGTGTTATATCCCCCCTGCTGTTTTGAAAAATGCTGCCTTTATATGTCTGAGTTGATCTTCATATCTAGAATGCTTATCATGTAATGGCTGGCATTAGATCCACAACCTAAAATGTAGTGTAACTTCAGTCAAGAACTCTGACTAGTGAGGAATAGCTAGAATATTTTTTAGTGGTTTATTACCTCTCTGGCTCAAATATGACACTCATATTAATAAATCAAGATGCATGCTTTGAGACCTGTAAATTCTGATAAAGAGATACAAGTGCAAAATTTCATATTCTACACCCTACTGTTACACAACTGCCTGAATCCTTTGATTGCTTCTTTCATAAAGTATGATTATCCTTGTAGAGTATATCACATTTAGCACCACTCCATGCATTATTTATTGTCAAACCATAATATTTAATCTGAATCTATGCAAGTATCCTACTGAAGAACTCACACTTGTACATAAAACATCTGGCAGGAAAAATAAATATATGCAGAGAAGTGGCTACCAATTTTGTAAATCATTCTTCTAGATGGCTATTACTATAGAAACTCTGCACAGAAATTGCTGATTGATGGATAAAGTAGATTTCTTGACAATAGTGCCAGACTATGTGTGTGAAAGAAAATGTTAAGAATGAATAGGAGAAAAAAAAGTCTGTGAGGGGGGTTCAAAGGACAAACTCTTGTTTAAGCAAGATATGAAACAAATGAAAAAAAGGGTTTACAATACTGTCCTGTTTGTATGTTTCCTTGCTATCTTTCATGTCCATATGTGGTGAGGAATAATATATAGATATATACTCAGCAGATACAGGATTTATTACTAACATATATTCATATCAATACACATATTCTGAAATATGGGGTAAACCGTAATGAGCATGTAGATGCTTGAAATTTGAATCAAGTATTCAGACCCTAAGCTCTGAATAGTGTTGCTTAAAGCATTTCACTACAATGCATTCCTGCAACACTCCCCTTGTTGTTGTCACTATAATGCATTGCTGCAACACACCCCTTGTTGTTGTCACTGTAATGCATTCCTGCAACACTCCCCTTGTTGTCACTATAATGCATTCCTGTAACACACCCCTTGTTGTTGTCACTATAAAGCATTTCTTCAACACACCCTTTGTTGTTCGGTTGCTAGTGTGATTAAGTCATTTAGTTGAATCTGACTCTTTATGACCTCACAGACTTTAGCAAACCAGACCCGTCTGTAAAGACTTGCTTCTTTAAGTTTGTACAAATCGTATCAGCTGTTTGTCTGACTTTTCCTCTGTTGCACTCTTCCTCTTATGCCTTTGAGCTTTCCTAGTACAAGTGTCTTCTCTAGTGAAGCCTGTCTTTGCATTACGTCAACAAAGTACTCAAGTTTAAATTTTTGTATCACACCTTGCAGTGAACAGTCTAACTTTACTTCCTTAAGTATTAACCTGTTTGATTTGTTTGCAGTTCATGAAGTTCTAAAAAGATTCATCCAAAGTCTCAGTTCAAAAATATCTATTTTTTAGCTCATAGCATTATTTATCATCCAACACTTACAGCAATATGTTACTACTGGGAAAACCATAGCAATGGCAGTACAGACCTTTGTTGGCCATGTGATGCCTTTGCTCTTCAATATGTTAACCATATCTAGTATAGCCTTCTATTCAAAATGTGGAGCCTTTTAATATCATGGTTACAATCAGCATCTGCAGCAATATTTGAACCCAGCAAAATAAAATCTGTCAAAGAATTTATATGACTGGATGGCACAGTTTTAACTTCTTTTTGTTTTTCACCAATAAACCGAGTTTTGAACTTTCATGTTTTACCTTCATCAACAGGCTTTTCAACTTCACCACCTTTAGCCATTACAGGAGCATTATCCTCAAATCTGGGGCTGTCAATAATTTTTATTCATTAATTTTGAATTCAGCATCGAATTCCTCTACGCCAGCATTATGCATGATATATTAACTAGATGACAATGAATATCTTTGTCTTATTTGTTTCCCATTCTTGAACCTACTGTTTTACTTAAATATGATAACCCCATGGTCTCACAACTATGCCACAAATTGAAAAGCAAAAAAGTTTTGAGTTATTTATACTGCATTAATAGAAATGGCAGCAACTATGACAATTCTGAATGAAAAGAAGAAGCCGGAGAGTTGCTACTAGCAGAACTGTACTCAATGAATTGTAACTTCAACCTCTTTACTCATAATAAGAAAGACATGCTTAGCTCAGTTCTGTTTAGCATCTATACCGGACACTGTAGCTTTAACCCATGAGCCTAAAATGTTTAGGCTTGTGAATTTAAATGCAGTCTGTGAATATTCTGGTATTTTTATTATGAAATTTTCTTGAAGAAGACTCTTCGAGGTTTTGCAGTCTTATTCATTTCCCTTCTTCTGACAGCTTTCTTTTTGTCTCAAAAATGTAAACCCTTGTTTCCAAGATAGCTGCACATTGAATAACAGCCTAATTTCAGCTCTCCCAGTGTGAAAACAGGAACTCAGAAGAAAAAGCAAGTTAATTCATTTTTTGGGTAAATTTCAGCAACTGGATAGTAAATACAATGCCTATATGCCAGCAAAAAAGAAATTCAGAGAACCTGAAAGAAAATCAACTACAAAAGGTGTAGAAAAACACTGACTAGGAATAATTCAGCAGCTGTTCAGCAAAAAGTAGTGCAAGCTCCAGCTTTGGTGAAAGCCATGACTTCCAGTAACCTAGATGAAAAATTATGACAAATATGCTCAGAGCTGATTAAAATAAATGAAACACTGATGGAGTATATCAGCTCAAATAACAAAATGCTGGATAAAATGGAAGACGCTTTAAACAGATATTCAAATGAGGTGATAAAACTACAAAAATCAGATGTAAAATTAAAGATATGTATGTATTTATTTATTTATTTATTTATTTAAGTTTGATGACCGGGTAAGTCCCCATGGGCCAAGAAGAGCCCATTTTCAGTGGAGGCCCGGGGAGAAAAGCTCCACAATAATTGCAAGTTACATTTCACATGTTACAAAAGGACATAGTTCATACAGCTAATTAAACATTTACAGATAAGCTCCATGATATTTGCAATTGGCTTGTCACAATGTTACAAAAATGAAAAGACATAATTCAATACAGAAATTTCAACATTTACATAAAGTGAATATGTTTGTTATAAACTCAATTGTAGGTTTAACATTTCAAAATATACAGCTACTAGCCATTAGTAGGTTAAGAAAATATTATGCATGGAGAGGGTAATAGTATATTTGAGACTGGAGAGTATAGTACAATAGATATTAGAGAGAAAATTAGTTTTTGGTAGGGGAGGGATTGTTTTGGGTGGGATGAAGTAATTGTAGAGGTAGTTAGATGAGTCAGTGCAAGGTGGAATGAGGGGGGAGGAGTTTAAGTTGGAGCATGGCAAGGGCATTCCCTTTTGAAAGAAAGATGAGAGAGTAGCTGAGATTTGAAATTTGTATAGTTACGTAGGTTGTGTAGGTGTGTGGGGAGAGAGTTCCACTGTTTAGCTATGGAGTGGGACAGCAGTAGATGGCCAGGAGGTTGTGCAGGTTTGTGGACCTGAAGGAGATTTTGGTTTGTGGATCTGAGTGAGCAGTTGGGAATGTAAGGTTTTAAGGAATTAGCAAGAGCTGGGCAGTTGGCAGGTTTAAAGATGAGCTCATGTGCAATGGTAAGTTGTAGGTAACTGAGGTACTTGGGTAGTTCAAGCCAGTTTAGGGTGAGGAGGGAGTGGCAGTCGTGGGATGAGTTTTTTGAATTGGCTGCAAATTTGGAGATCTTGTTGCAGGATTCAAGTTTGGACCGAAGGCCAAGATGGAGATTGGTGAAAAGAGGGTCACCATATATAAGGGAGGGGAGTAGGAAGGTGGATGCAAGAGTTTGACAGGTAGAGGGGCTTAGAAAATGGTTGTGCCTGTAAAGGAGACCTAACGTTTGGTGGGTTTTCTTGATTGCGGAGCGGATGTGGGTGTCAGATTTTAGTTCTTCATCAATAATGATGCCAAGAGGCTTGGTGTTGGGAACAAGTTCAAGGAGGGTGTACCAGATGGTTAGACTGCATCCAGGTTTCTGTTTTGGAGAAGGCTAGTTCGGTTTTTGCTAGGCGCTCAGAGGGGGAGAAGGCTGAGCAGATGACTGTTGAGTCATCTGCATATTGGATGATAGATGAGTCTGGTATGGATAGGTGAAAGTTGTTAATGAATAGGTTGAAGAGAAGAGGGCCAAGAACAGAACCTTGTGGGACACCTGTGGGTGTGGGAAGGAAGGGGGAGGTTGAAGTTTTCCATTGGACAGCTTGTTGGTGGTTGGACAAGTAGCTGGAAAACCAGGCGATGTTAGTGAGAGAGAGGTGTAGGATGGAGAGTTGGGATATAAGTAGGGTGTGTGAGATGGTGTCAAAGGCCTTTGTCAGATCTAGGAATAGTGTGAATACAAACTTGCCTGAGTCGCATTCGAGGTTTATGGTTTCAAGAAAGGAAAGAAGGGGAGTCATGGTGCTGTGACCAGGGTGGAAACTGTGTTGGGTAGGAGAGAGGAGATTGTTTAGTGTTAGGTGTGCCATGAGTTGTGCTTGTATTGTTTTCTCTAGTATTTTAGAAAGAGGGGAAAGGATGGCAATAGGCCTGAATTTGGTGGTATCAGTATTTTTGCCACCTTTGTAAAGGGAGATGATGTAAGCATGATACCAGATAGAAGGGACATATGATTCTTGTATGGCTCTATTTATAATAATAGAGATAGGATAGACAATACTGTCTGCAGATTGTTTGAGGAAGGTGGGTGGAAGGTTGTCGGGTGCATTGCGACAGGGTTTGAGTTTGAGGAGAAGTCTTTTTATAGTGCTTGTGGGGATGGGCTTGAGGCAGAAGAACGTGGAGGAAGGTTGATGATTGCGGTGGTGGTTGGGGCAGGAGGGGGTGCTGGTGGATGAGGGAGGTGGGAAGGAAGCTCATAGTTTAGCTATGCAGTCTATGAAGAATGAGTTGAGGCTGGCTGTTTCAAGGTTGGAGAGGTTGGGGTCTGGGCAGGGGTTTTCTTTGTTGCCAGGATGCAGCATGGATGAGATGAAGTCCCAGAATTTTTTGGGATTTGTTGAGTGCAAGGACTGGAGTTTGGAGTAGTGGGCTTTGCGGTCTTTAATTATTATTTTTTTGCAGAGTTTCATAGTTGCTTATACTCTAGGAAGGTGTTAGGGTTTTTATGTTTTTGATATTGATCCATTTTTTGTCCCTTTGGTGCAAGGCTAGTTTAGTATCTTTTGATAATCATGGGCAGAGATTGGTTTTGATGCATTTGGTTCGGGGGGGGGGCTTGCTGATTGAGAAGGATTAGGAATGAGTGGTTAAAGTAGGAAATGGCATCATCTAGAGGAAGGGTTTTTAGAGGGGACCAGTCAGTATGCTTTAAGCATTCAGAGAATGTTAGCGGACTGAAAGAGGAGAGGTTGTGGGTTTGGATGTAATGGTGTTGTTTATGCAGTGGAGATGGTAGACTGTCAGCAAAGGCTGGTAGGTGATCGCTGAGAGGATCAGGTAATGTTACAGCTTTAGTGATAAGGTTTAGATGAGTTGTTAGGATCCAGTCAATGATTGTACCAGAGGTACCATCTTTATTTGGTCTGGTTAGAGATTGTATTAGTTGGGAGAAGTTGTACAGGTTGATTGCGTGGGACAAGGCTTCAGAGTTAATAGTATTCCAGCTGATGGTGGTATCACCGAATATATAGGTTTCATTTTTTATATTGGAGGAGAACCAGGACAGGATGTTTTCAAGAGTTTTGATATTATCACCAGGGAGAATATAGAGGGCAGTGATACATATGGACTTGTGGTTGTTTATTTTTAGTAAACCTATTATAATTTCACCGTTGGTGAAAGGTTGGTATGTTGCTGGAATAGGGAGTTATGGTATGGGAGGTGGGGTAGATTATTACTGCTCCACCTTCTTTTTTGTGGGCTCTGTCATTGCAAATGATTTGGAAACCTGATGGTAGGATTTTGCTATCTTTTATATAGGTTTTCAGCCAGGCTTCAGAAATGACGGTAATGTTGGGGTGGTTATGGGAGAGCCAGTCATGGAGTTTGGGGATTTTGTTTTTTAGGCTTTGTGCATTAAGTGTTGTAAGGTGAATGGACTTTGGGTTTGTGAGTTGAGTGGAGGATTTGGTGAGATTGATGTTAAAGATGGGTCCAGAGTTGAGGTGGATGTCACCGGCTAGAGAGAGAGATGTGGTGGAGTAGAAGAGTGAGGCAGTGTGTTGGGAAAGGGTAGTTTGGGTTGTGTGAGAGTAGTGATTTTCTGGCACCACACTTAAGAGGGGAGTACAGGGGGGTTTGGGTTGGGAGAAGTTTTGGTTAAAAAATAGATTGGGTTAGAGGTCAAGAGTTCATATGAGATGGATGAGTAGGATGGGAAGTGAGGGTGATGGTCAGATGTAGTGGAGTGTGTGTGAGAGTTATGACAAGGATTGGGAAAAAGTGTGAGATAGGTAAGAGAAGACAGAGATTAGTAGGGTAAATGGGGTTATAGGGAGGGATGTTATGTAGAGTATTGTAGAAAGGGTGGATGTTTGGGGTGATACAGATCTACAGGTGGGTGGGATTTGTCTTAGGTGTATTGTGATTGGAGAAATGTTGGGTGGGGAGGAGTCAGGGGTTGTATAAAAGTACAGGTAGTGGGGGTGGTTGGGATTTGAGGGCAGGGTAGGGGAGCGGAGTGAGCCCAAAGGGCTAACGGAGTAGGTTACACCTTCCGGGAGGAGCAGCAGTCACCAAATAGAAAACAATCAGTGAGAAGGTTAGCAACTACAGAAACAGGGCAGATAAGGCTGGCTGAATATGAAACTGTGCAGGAAGAGATGTTTCAAAAAATAATAGCATTAGAGGATGGAGCACACATGGAAAACCTGTGATTTTCTGCTGTACCAGAAAGCTAGAAGGAACAGACTGTATTAATTTTATGAGGGCGCAAATAAGTAACTGGTGGTATTCCACAGCAATAGTTGTTAATTGAAAGGGTACATCGTGTGTATGCTCCAAACCTGGCCATGACAAAATAACCTAGACCTATAATGGGAAAGATGCAATCTTACCGGCAGAAGTTGTTGATTCTGACAAAACTGTGGCAGAAGAACAAAGTACTAAAAGTGGGAGAGACGAGAGTAGAGTGCTTGTGGAAAATGATTACTCACTGTACATCAGGCCAAACAGGAGTAAATGTATTCCAATAATCAGGGAATGTCAAGAAACAGGAGTGAGATTCAAACTGCTGTATCCAGCTATCATCAGAATATTCATCTCTGGAGGAACAAAATAATTTTTGATTTAGAACATGCTAAAGAGGAAATACAAATGTTTGTCGAACAAAAAGTGAGCTGTGAAACAGAAATAGATTCTGATTCTTGTTCTTCTGTTAATAAGGACCACAGAGAGACTGTGACAGTAAAATCATTTCCAGTGGTTCAACAGAAAATGCTTGAGAGACAGAGAAAAGCACAAGAGTTGACTGGAAGAACCAACAGTACATTGTAAAGGAAGCAGAGACTGGATTTGGGAGATGGAGATAATTAGGAGTAAAAACAGCAACTTGGAAATTGACAAATAAATGTGGGATTGTAAAGCGTTAATTATATTTGTGAAACATTACGGAACAAGAAAACCTGAAAATATTGGATTTTTTTACTTTGTTAAACTTGTAGGGGACTCTAAAGTGTGTGCCCTACTTCATGTCATTAATGTTTGGAGGAACACTTGGAGAAGGGAAGAGGAAGGAAAGAGTTAACTGCAAGTAAAACAAACCTTTGTTCTTAATAGTAATATTTGTATAGTGCATGATATCTACATGCTATAAAGTAAAGTTTTCTCAGTTATTTTCAAGTGTAATGGAGATACTAAAGTAAATAGGTGCTACTGTTTTTTCCTTCATTTCTCTTTCTCCTTCTTCAGTTTTAAGAAATGTAAGCACTGCAATGTAAAAAAAGTAAATTCTGCTCAAAAGAGTATGATACAAGAAAAATATGTGCTTTTTCTCATTCTCGCATAGGAGAATGACTGGAGTAAGGCTCTTGGCATTATCTAGTAACAAGTTTTAAGAGAAAGCAAAATAAAAAAGAAGATTAAATACAATAAAGCTCTCCTATAGCAAAAAAGTATCTAAATAAATACTTGTAGAAGCAACCCTGTATCTGGTTCTCATGTCTCTAACAATCTGATAAAGAGCAATAAAAATGGAATATGTCTTTGACTGGCATAATGGTTAAGGTGTTTATCTTACAGGCACAAGGTGCAGGGTTGGATTCTCAAATGGGATAATTGGCTAGGCTTGAAATGGCCCATAAGCGCAGTTTGCCTAGTACTAATCTATAAACATTTTAATGGCCTTTTTCAATGAATAGGAGATAATGTTTTCCGAAAGCATGCAAATGTTTTCTCATTCTGGAAAAAAAATAAAGATAAGACAAAACCAGACAACACTTAATAGAATCACAGGCTATAACATGCATCTTAGCATGGATAACCATCCTTTTAGGTTAATTTAAGTCGGTGCATGTAGCTGTCAGTTTAGGACAATTGTTCTTATTAGGAAGATAAAACTTCAAGATTTGAAGATGTACATAGTGTTGTGTGTTAATAATAAGTTAATAGATTCTTGAGGTGTATTGCGTGTATATCGTTTTTTTTTTTCTGAGGGTTTTCAATAAAACAAAAAGTTTTGTAAGATGTGCCATAGGCTCAAATGGATATGACAAGAAAAATCTGTAGAAAAGGTCAACCTGAAAAACAATGTGTGCATGTAACACAAAAGCTAGAACTAGACACTTAACAAAAATATTACAAATAAATGATGGGAATAATAACTTTTTAACATAATGACACTTTTGATATTAGCTTTAAATGCTAATGGTCTCACAGATATATACAAAAAAGAAAGAGTAGTGAACTCTATTAAAATGTAGAGTACAAATAGTTATGCTACAGGAGACATATTTGGAAAGAACTAAGTGTGAAATTGATAAAGAAAGGTTTTCAGGATGGTTATTCAGTGGAATACTTGGGACAAAGGAGAGTACTTATATTAATTGCAAGAGCAGCTCCAATAGTGATGGAATAGGATACAAAAGATAATAATGGTAGCTATGTAGTACTAAGGGGCTATTGGCAAGGGAGGAGGATTCCATTGGCATGTATTTATATTATACCTAAAACTGCCATAATGGAGTTTCAGAAAAATTTGGGAGAAATAATCAGTTTTCAGCAGGGAATATTACTTATAGGTGGGGACTGGAAATTGATTTGCAGCAGGGAAGATTTGCAGCTGGGCAGCCCAGAAGGGAAAATAAAACAAAGGAGAGTAGAATTTTGAAGACATTTATGAAAATATTTGGCATAGAAGATGTGTATTCAGTGGTAGGAATTTGGAGTGAATTTACATGTTATTCCCCAAGATACAAAAACTGGACTAGGCTAGATAGAACGTGCATTTTATAGGAATGTGTACACTTAATTGAGCATTTTAATATGCATCCAATAACTATTTCAGATCACATGGCAATAATAACTGAAATACAAATGCAGGATAATGAAATAAAAATGAGACACTGGTGCTAGCCCACATATCTGCTAAAAAGAGTGGAATATAAGGAATGGGTAGTGAAAGTTATTCAGGAATTATTAGAGAAGACAGAAATTTCTTCTGAAAATATAGCTAGGGAGTATGATAAAATTAAAGAGGAGTTTAAAAATGGGATGTAAATAAAAGAAAGATAAATGTGGTTAAGAGGAAACAAGAATTATTTAGAGGGAATGACAAATGTTAAAGTATTGTAGAACAGGGGGAATCTCACAGTAGAAGATGAAAAATTGTACAGTGTTAAGCAGAAACTAAAGGTTTACCTCAATAATATGCATACGTTTAGAAAGAATTCTGTTAAGCAACTTTCCAGAGCACAAAAGCCTTTAGCACAAGGACCCAGGCAACAGAAAGTAGAAAAGGCTGTTGCCAAGCTTTGGGAACCTATAACAAGGAAGATAATAAGAGATCCTGTACAGGTACTAGAAATAATTCAGAAATTTTATGAAAGTCTGTATAAAGCAGAGAAATATGAAGCTCATGAAAATGCACAAATGAAAATGTTTATGGAATAATTAAATATGCCAAGGTTAGATGTGGATGAGGCTCAATTACTAATAGGATAGGAGGAAATGAGATAAAAATGGTGATGAATAACCAATCAACAGGAAGGTCCCCAGGAAGACATGATATTTCTGTGGAAGTTTGGAAGCTAGGAGGGAAAAAATCTGGAAGGTTTTGTTTAACAGCATTTTAAGAGGAGGAGAAGCACCTACTTCCTGGAAGAAAGAGGTGGTAAATGTAATACCTAAAGAGGGTAACGACCCATCAGATCCAGCCTCACACAGGCCCTTTTCAATCTAAATCCACGATTAGAAAGTGTTTGTGTCTATAATGGCTAAAAGAATGGCAAAGGTAATGCCAAAATTGATAGACATGGAGCAATGTGGTTTTGTGGTGGGGAGGCAAACATTTGACAACATTAACAGAAAACTGATGATCCAGAGGGAAGCAGAATGTAAGAAAATACCACTGTTTTTGGTGGGTCTTGATGCAGAGAAAGCATTTGACAGAGTAAGCTGGGAGTTTATGAGCAGGGTGATGGAAGAATTTGCATTCCATTATAAAAGTGTAAGGTATATTAGGAGGATATATGAGGGACCCCACCTGACCCCCTCTATATCATTTCTGCTCCCCCTTCCATTTTTCTCCTTTCTCATAACTCACCCTAGTGACTCTCTTCATTTTATTTCCACTCCCTCTCCCTTTTCTCCTTTCTCCTAACTCACCCTAGTGACTCCCTTCATTTTATTTCCACTCCCTCTCCCTTTTCTCCTTTCTCATAACTCACCCTAGTGATTCCCTTCATTTCATTTCCACTCCCTCTCCCTTTTTCCTTTCTCATAACTCACCCTAGTGACTCCTTCATTTCATTTCCACTCCCTCTCCCTTTTCTCCTTTCTCATAACTCACCCTAGTGACTCCCTTCATTTCATTTCCACTCCCTCTCCCTTTTCTCCTTTCTCATAACTCACCCTAGTGACTCCCTTCATTTCATTTCCACTCCCTCTCCCTTTTTCCTTTCTCATAACTCACCCTAGTGACTCCCTTCATTTCATTTCCACCCTCTCCCTTTTCTCCTTTCTCATAACTCACCCTAGTGACTCCCTTCATTTCATTTCCACTCCCTCTCCCTTTTTCCTTTCTCATAACTCACCCTAGTGACTCCCTTCATTTCATTTCCACTCCCTCTCCCTTTTTCCTTTCTCATAACTCACCCTAGTGACTCCCTTCATTTCATTTCCACTCCCTCTCCCTTTTTCCTTTCTCATAACTCACCCTAGTGACTCCCTTTATTTCATTTCCACTACCTCTCCCTTTTCTCCTTTCTCATAACTCACCCTAGTGACTCCCTTCATTTAATTTCCACTGCCTCTCCCTTTTTCCTTTCACATAACTCACCCTAGTGACTCCTTCATGTCATTTCCACTCCCTCTCCCTTTTTCCTTTCTCATAACTCACCCTAGTGACTTCCTTCATTTCATTTCCACTCCCTCTCCCTTTTCTCCTTTCTCCTAACTCACCCTAGTGACTCCCTTCATTTCATTTCCACGCGTTCTCCCTTTTTTCCTTTCTCATAACTCACCCTAGTGACTTGCTTCATTTCATTCCCCCTCCCTCTCCCTTTTTCCTTTCTCATAACTTAGCCTATTCACCTTTCCCTGTTCTATTCTCCTCCTGTAATTCTTCCTCCCTCTCACCTCATGAAACTTTGAGTACATAAATGCCTGCACTCCAAATTATACTTATGTACTCCAAAATACATATGTATTAATTTCATTTAACGCTATGTTACAACACCTTGCTCAAATGTTATTATTCTGTCTTCTATATTACTATGTTTGTCAAATGTTATTATTCTGTCTTCTATATTAAAGTGGTTTAGTAGATTTTGAAAAATTGTATCGTACTTGTTAACTTTGTTGATATTAGCTTTGTAATAATTGTATATGGAGCTGTACTCGCTGGGCGTCCATTGAAAATTGGCTCATTCTGACCCAATGGACTTTCCTGATTAACAAACTGCAAACAAATAAATAAATAAATCATCGGCAAAAATCAAGTGGGTGGGTCTGTCTCTGATAATTTCTGTTTGAGCAGAATATCCAGGCAGGGTTGTCCTCTTCCCCTTTATTCTTTGCACTACATTTATAAACCACTGGCAAAGAAAATAAGGTACACAGAAATTCAAGGATATAATCGGTATGGTAGTCAAGAAAAGCTGGGTCTATTTGCAGATGATATTATCTTATACCTGGTAAAACCAGAAAATTATATTTTAGTGTTGTGGAACATTTTAAGACAGTTTCACATCGTTTGAGGATATAAAATGAATGAAGCTAAAACAAAGGCAACAGTTGTTAATTATGTGCTCACACAAATTGGTTCAGCAATATCCATATTTATGTGGAAATGATAAAATGAAGTAATTAGGAGTATGAATTATAAAGGATTCTGGTGTGGTAGCTAAGGATATGTGGAAAGAGACTAAACAAAAGATAAATGAGAAATTAGAAGCTCTGTTATATGTATATGGCTAGCAAGATAAAAGCAGTTAAAATCCGTTTAGTTCTTTTAGTTTTATACACGTCAGGCATATTTTTATCAACCAGAGGAGAAGTTGTGGATATTCACTAACAAAAAGCTAAATGGTTTTGTCTGGGAGGGGAAGACAGCATGATTCAAGTGGGATAAGCTGATTTTTCCAATTAATCAATGTGGTTTGGGATTACCAGATCGGAAGAAGTATTTCAGGGCTACACATTTAAGACTCCTATACATAACAGAAGCAGAAACTAATAATTCATGCTGGAAAGGGATGATGATGAAATGGGATAAGATCAAGAAACAAGGAGAGACTGGGATTTTAGATGCAGATCCTTAAGGGGAATAACAATAACCATGCAGAATATGTTTATAAAGCATCAGAAAATATTCTAGGAACTGAGCCAAAACAGGAATGGAGAAAGGAGATTCTACCAATAGGGATGACTGCAGTTAGGGATACAGACAATAAACAAGAGGGGGCTGGGATTTATGGGAGAAAACCTGTAAAGGAACCAAGGTATTGGGAGCAAATAATTAGTGAGGGAAAGGTAATAGAATGGGAAGATGCCAAGAATTTGTCTGGACTGCAGGATAGAGATTGCCTCCCTGTCAAGGATTGATATCAGAGTATAGGCAAACAGAAAGAAAGAGGGGAGATCCTAAATGAAAGAACAGCACTGGTAAAGTTTTTAGCAGAATGTAGAACAGAAGTTGCCATTAAGAGTGGAATAATTAGTACAGCATATAAAATATTGCATGATAGCTATAAGAATCAATCAAATGAGGTTAGGAAGGACTGGGAAGCCAGGCTGGATAAACAATTCACAAAGAAGCAATGGGGGATGTATGTATGTCTCCCAAATATGCAACAAAGTCTAGAAGATTTAGCATCTTTGTTTGGAAGTGTTTACATAGGTATTTTATACCTCAAGTAGACTCCAAAGATTTTTTCTGAGACATTAATGAGTTGGCAGGCTTTACAGATTCCCTGCAGACTTCTCTGTCAGTGATACTGGGTGATCAAATTGGTGTAGCTAAGAAAATTATTTTTATGCTATGATACATGATCAGAATTGCCTAGATGTAGTAAGGCCTTGCTGCATCTAATTATGGTGGCTGTCAAAAAGGCAATTAATAGAAAATGGAAATAAAAAGTTTAAACCAACTTTACTAAAAGTAGTGAACATAGTGACAGAGATAAAAGAACTGGAACTGGGGTCTTTAGAAAAGGGTAGGAGCAAATTACAAAGGAAAAATGGAAATTGTGGGAACAAAGCATGCAGAGGAAGAACAAGGTTTAAAAGAAGACAGGATATGAATGACCTATGTAATGTCTGACTGACAATGACTGGATATATTATAAGTGATGTATAATGTTTGCAACTATAATTAAGTCAACATGGTTTGTGATGTATAATATTTGTATCTAAAATTATGTCAATTTGGTTTAGTTTCATTTATATAAATGTATGATTACCTATGTCATACATGATAATTTAATAAAGACACTTCTTGATTTACAAAAATGTAGATTCATAGTATGTTTAGTTAGATTTTGTGCCCTTTCTTCTATTATGGATTCTCTAGTGTAGTTAATGGTGATATGAATGAGTTCTGCTTTGCAGTTTGCATTCTTTATTCTTCTAATCCATTTCAATATTAACTTAATATGTCCCTTATAAATAACACAGCAACATCTTTGTAATACCGTTGTATATGACAATTGCTATTTTGACATTATTTTCTCTAGAATTTTCCTTGAGGGTGTATCATTTTTTTGCTTTCATTATGTATCCTTCTCCTCTGTTTCTATGCCTTATTTTGTCAGCTCACACAAATGTCACAAGTATATACCTGTCAACAATTGTATAGAATCACATTTTATAGCTATAGTGTTTCCTCTAGTAAAAAATTAGTTCCACTGTTAATAGCCTGGCACACATTGTGAAGATAAACATTCTGCTCTGAAATACATTAATTTTGAGTGCTCTAACCTTTTTTTCTCAGTTTAGCTCAACTAATCTACAAGGTTGCATCTAGGAGGAGATTTTTCAGCTATAAAACCATGATCAGTTGGTTTGCTTTCACTATGAGAGGAACAAAATCAATTTGCTAAAGTGTTAACTCTTCAAACCCATCTCTCTGAAAAATGCTCCCAAACAACACTATTTTCAGTGTTTTTTGCAGGGAGGAACCCCCCCCCCCATAAAGTTATCAGCTCAAGATTCACACTGTAAGGGCAAAGGGAGAAACACTGGGAAATCACACTTAGCACCTGCACGATTTCCTCAACAATTTCCCTCAGTGAAATGCTGGCACTATCTGGAAATCGACTTTTAACGAGTTGAGGTTTATGACATTGTGATTCATCAAGCAGTAGTATAGCCAGTTGATTTATTTCAGCTGATGCTCTGCTTGATGTTTATATTGCTCCTTAACATTATTCAAAGTAAAAAATTCAAACATTTATTGCTTCAGCCATTTGATTGTTACAATCAGTATTATAAAACATACACAAATAGTTGGTAAATCGTTTAAGAAAGCTTGAACTTTGTGTTAGTATGTAATATCTGAGGTGCATTTTAGTTTCATATTGCTGTTTCTGACAGCTTCATGATTTTTTAGGATGTCTATTTAGGGTTGTGGGCTGGTATAATGGTTACACAGTTTATTTTCCAGTCATAAAGTACAGGGTTTGAATCTCACATTTGAAAGGGAAATTGGCTAGGCTAAAAATGGCCAGGAAGGGAGCTAGCCTAGTACTTACCTACGATTCTATGAATGAATCTTTGGCTTAGAATATAATAAGTTAGGTCTATCGTTTTTTGCATCAATACTTATATCGTTTGATTTAAAAATAACACATAGTAAACCATCTTACTTTTAGTTGTAATGCTGGAGATTTTTAAGTCAAACGTGATGGCAGTAACTTAAATAGAAGATATTTTTTTCATATTGCCTTCTACATGCCTACTAGACAATGTTTTGCAGAGTAGTATTGCGTTAAAGTATAAACCTACATAAGTGCTTATATTTTAGAGTGGGAACAACAAGACAATCGTTTTTCTTACTCCGTTACTTGCTGAATATTGCTATGAGTATGGGTGATGCCATGCCAATTGCCTTTATTCAGAGTGAGTACCCGATGTTGGTTATATTACTTTTATAAAGTGTTGCATGTGGAATAGAATGGAATGGCATGGAAAACTTAATAGATAGCTGAGGAATAATTCAAATTATCCATGCACAGCAAATCTGCATGCAATGTGCACTGTATCAGTTTAATTATGTAGAACTGACTCAGATCATTAATTTTAAAAATGAATTTTCTAGCCCCAATGTCTCCAAGGTTAAGCCTCATCAAACAGGATCTATCAAAAGGTGTAACCTTACAAATGATGTCCTGAGGGACACCCTGCTAATTAAAAGGACACCCACAAACAGTGCTTGTGTCATACTGTTTCTGGATAAAAAAGCACTCTGTCATTATTTTCTGATTTTCTTAAAATTACATTATCACTTGCTGTTTCTGTTACTTTACTAGAAATGGGGGTAAATACTAACTGTACAGTTAGGATTTGGCTTGTTTCAGTTTGTAGTTGTTTCCAGTGCATGTTTTCAGAAGGCCAGTACGTCTGAAAAGTAGTGCAGACCTCCCTGATTCTGTTATTCTCATCAATCTCCACAACATATGAGTCTGCAATGTGTGGGCTTCTTTTGAATATACTTTACATTAATGAATGTACAGGAGCACATTACAAAAGATTCATAGGGAAATGGTAATATTCTACCTAGATGTGTTAAATTACAAGGTGTGTGTAGGAAGGGACTTATACATGACAAGAAACTGTCTGGGAGTGGCCCAGATTTTGTTGTACCTTATACATTCAGATATGTGTAGACAGTATACCTACGAAATACAAATAGTTTGACTTTAACCATTACATTTTTATTTAGTTAGCTAATTTGTTAGTATTCTTTCAGGCTTACATACTATCTAAATTTTGCTTGCACATAATAACATAGTCAGTACTGAAATATTCTGTAGCATTTTTGTCTACTGTTTACATTACTACAAAATAGTATTAGTGCTACAGTTGCTTATATATGCAAATTACCTCACCTAATCATTTTACTGATGTGGTTATTACATAGTTAATGGATATCGAAAAAATGATAGTTGACACAGAATGGGGATAAACTGTGTTAAACACATTTTCTTTAAAACTATCTTATTCATATTGTAAACACAACTATGTGAGCTTATAATATTTTTCCTATACACATTTCAATAAGCTATCCTATCTGTGTCAGTTAATTAAATATTTAATTGGTAAACAGTGTGGGTGAAAGCACATCACAAAATATATCTGTTTCATCAAACTTACAACTTGAAAGATATACAGCATTATACATTATATACTAACTAGATATAACATGTTTAGTGAGTCACAGGTTTATCTAGCTATGTTTGTATAAATCTGTGTGTGTGTGTGTGTGTGTGTGTGTGTGTGTGTGTGTGTGTGTGTGTGTGTGTGTGTGTGTGTGTGTGAGCGTGTGCGTATGTGTATATGTGTTTATATATATATATATATATATATATATATATATATATATATATATATATATATATATATATATATATATGGGTCTTCTTCACTTGACATAAAACTCATTTGACTGACACCCAACTGTAAATTACATTTGACCTAAAACTCATTTGACTGACTCCCATTTCACTGACATTTAAGACATAGACTTGTTGTGGGCATTCCTTCACCTGTGACTTGCTTGTGATAAAAAGAATTACTGTAACTTACAGTGCTGACTGTTAGAATTCTGATAGTCATGTAGACAATGTTTTGCAAAGTAGTATTGAGTTAAAGTATAAACCTACATAAGTGCTTATATTTTATAAATATATATATATATATATATATATATATATATATATATATATATACACTCTCTACTTATGGGTGTTCAACATTCTATGAAAACAACAGAATGCTGACACCCAGGACATCGACACTAGTTGGTAGACACAGACAGGTTATAGACAGGTGTTGAAGACTAACAATCCCCAGGTAGGGGAACATTTCCTTTCCAGGGGATTGTCCAATCTTGGAGTTAGTATATGTATTTAGCAGGGAGTGTTGAGTTACAGGGAGGCTTTGTCCCATGCAAAAAATGATGTGTGTGTGTAGATAGATAGATAGATAGATAGATAGATAGATAGATAGATAGATAGATATAGTAAAATCTCAGTTAACCAGAACTCAAGCAACTGGCAAAAAAAAAAGACAAAAAAAAAATCGAAGAAATGCAGTACAAATTTCATATGTTGCACTTTCTATCCCCCCTCCCCCGCAGAAACATATCTTACTTTTTTAGAGTTTTAGTGTTTTAAAAAGGAAGATAGGAATACATTCCCTCTCTCCCCAACCTGAGAACAAGTCAAACCAAACAAGTAGTATAGGGTACAGTATTAGTCAGGCCTATTTTTAATAGTAACTCTCAAGCAGCCAGAAACTACTTTTATCTGGCATCTAGCAATCCCCATGGGTGCCAGTTAACTGAGAGTTTACTGTATAGATATATGGGTCTACTTCAAAGTATCGAATTACCACTTTGTTGAATTCCACATTATCAAGATGATATCGCTGAAACTGCAGAACATCAAACACCCAGAACATCGAAAACTTTCCATGGGAAAATAACCTTTGGCCACCATGGTGAACTTTGCCCTTTCCCCACTGTAGTGCGATCTCAGAGTTGGTATATTTAGTTAGAGGGGTGTGGAGACAGAGCTCCCATGTGGGGAATGTGGGGGGCTTCATCATTCACATTGGTGGGTTTGATTTGTTTCATTTTTTTTTTTGGTTATATTGGGTTAGCGGTTGTTTTCCTGGAATTAGTTTTCGATGTTCCTGGTGTTCGATGTTCATGTTCTGCAGTTTCAGCAATGTCATCTTGATGATGCGGGATTCAATGAAGTGGTAATTTGATGCTTTGAAGCAGACCTGTATATATATATATATATATATATATATATATATATATATATATATATATGTGTGTGTGTGTGTGTGTGTGTGTGCGTGTGTATGCACATGCATACACACACACACACACACACACACACACACACACACACACACACACACACACACACACTCACACACACACACAGACATCTATATCTGTATCTATATGTTTATCTATGTATATAGATAGATAGAGATAAAGATATAGCTATATACATAAATATATTAGAACTGGTTTTGCACAAAAATTACCAAACCACATTTAATCTAAAACCAAAATAAAAGTTACCTTTTGTAGAAATGCTGCTTCTTTGAATCAGTAAACTGATTGAGAAAGGAAATACTGTTTCCTTTTCAGACTGGATAAATAAAAAAAAATAGACCAGTAACTCACAAACTTAATTTGTCTGCACATTGGGACTGTGAGGGACAGTATGTTTAGAGCCCTAATTTGCAGGGTTGGGTAAGCGTTATCACACAAGAGGTAGGCAGGGAGAGCATGTGTGCTAACCCTAATCCAATCCACTACCCCTGCTCTGACCCCGTAGGATACTAGTCACTATTCCTTAAATCTAGCAGTTAACAAGATACATACAAATGAACACACACACACACACACACACACACACACACACACACACACACACACACACACACACACACACACACACACACACACACACACACACACACACACACACACACACACACACACACACATTCTCAACCCCAATCAGACCTCTCAACTAATCGGGGACAAATTTTAACAGAATCAGGGACAAGTCAAGAAAAAATCAGGGACACTTTTAAAATAATAGTGCTATTAACTTGAAACATTGACAGAATCAGAATGAATTAATACACGTTTTCTGAAGTAAAAGAAGTCTATAACTCCTAATTATTGTCATTATTCATTAAGTGTAATTCACCACCTTTCCTCCAAAAGTCATTAGTTTTAGGAGGGATTAAGAGGGACAGAGCTAAAATTTGAGTCAAAATCAGGAAAGTCCCTGAAAATCAGGGAGAGTTGATAGGTATGACCCCAATGCAGAAGCTTACATTACAAATGAATGTTTCATCATTGCTACCCATTTCCACAATCTTCTATTCAGTTTTGCATACTTTGTTCATTCCTGCACTCGACAAAGAAAACATTTGACCCATTATGATATGAGAATATCCTTTGACCAAATGTAACGTACCCAGATATAGATATAGGGATAGAGGGATCATGTTCTTATATAGGTAATTTTTATAATGAAATCTGCTATAATGAGGAAAATGCGATGACATGCCAGTTATACAACCTGTAACTTTATATGCCCTGTTTAGGTAATGAGGCTGTTATTAAGTAATTAATTCAGATCTCTCAACTGTCCAGATATTAGCAGAAAGTCCAGATTTCTTTTCCATATTTTTGATCTGTGCCTTATAAAATTTGTCGTTTGCTGACAAATCACTGACGACTGAAGTCACTAAATAATAACATACATTTGAGTTTCAGACTCCATATCCTTTACAAAATGCAGGCTAACACAAATCATGTTATTCTAGCAACTTTCAAGTTTATAAGAGTAATATTTAAAATCTGTCCCTAGTTTTGGGAGATTGCCCCCCCCACCCCCTCATTATTTTAGGCATTGTCCAGATTTCTTCTGCTAAGAGGTTGAGATATATAACTTAATTGAGTATAATTAAGTAAACACACTATATTCAAGTATATTCAATACATTATTAGCCTCAGTATTTAAATCGATATGCTTAAGTAAATACATTGCAGTTACTTTCTTTGGTGAATAACACTTTTCCTTCTCAACAAAATAACGTATTTGTATTATTGCTGTGAACGTACTGTTTTAATTGGCACACTTTACAGAGTTGGACTCTGCCTCAAGCTTGCGCAACCACAGAGTTATTATATATAACTAAGTGGGTGGGGAGTCCAGAGGTGAATCCTATCTGTAAACATTTTTCATTTACTTCAGCAGCAAGAGAAGGCTTGGCAGCACAGTTAGTCACTGTTGTAACACTGAAAGTGTATATGATGATAAAACCACATGGGTTTTTAAAATAAGCCCCGAAAAACATAATAGATCAGCAGGACATGCACTGTAATAATTATAGCCAGTAAATAAGCACTAATAGAATATTTTGCATTGCATGTTCATTCTGTTTATTACAAGTATGGTGCTTTTTTTTTTTTTGTTGCTATGATTTAATTTATTTGCAAGTCACTATGGTGTATGATGACATAGTACAAATCCTAGTTACATTTATCTCTGTCTATCCATCTCTCTCTCTCTTTCTCTCTCTCTCTCTCTCTATATATATATATATATATATATATATATATATATATATATATACTGTATCTGTCTATCTATTTATTTATAAATCCTTATTCTTATCCTAACAGTGAATATAATAAGGGAGATAAAGGAAGTGTGAAAAAGTAGATGTCTAAGCTACGGTGTGGTATGATTTATTACCACTCTACGCATGTCATTAAATATGTAGCACCAGTCTGCATGTGTTAGCAAACATTTGTTACTACTCTGCTCCATAATTAATAAATAAAGCAAATTGTTCATAATTAACAAATGTTCTACAGACTAGTAATGACAACAACCAGAAGTGTAATAGTATATGCCATATAAACCACTGTACGTACCTCCAAATCCAAATAACACGTAAAAGGAACCACATTAGAAACAACTACAGCAGAAATAATGATACCGTATGTAATCACCATGACATATCCTAACTGAAAACTATAAAATACAAACCAGCCTACTAAAATGTTCTCTAAACTAAAATTCAAAAAAAAAAAACTCCAAGGAAACAGAATATACCTATAATTATACATTACAAACATTCAAAATTAGTCAATCAACACAGAATATCATGAAAATAACATACTAAATCATTCACAGTGTTGAAGTCCAAGCATTAAAGCAAAAAAAAAAAAAAGGTCAAGGAAAACAAGAGGGTGAGAATGTAGAAGTCATGAAGAAAACAATGAAAAATGTACTCTAAAACACGTTCATGTATGCCAAGTTCTTCATTCAGAAAGCTAGAAAGCAGACTTGTCCAAAAAGCACAAAATACATTTCACAAGAAATACAATGAAACATTTAAAACATGTAACCTCTTCATTCCTTTCCCCCAGTAAACTCACCCAACTCCAACACATTAGTGGAAAGAAAGAAATGAATGATTTAATGAATCAATAAAGAAATAAATGAAAGACCATAACAAACAGTAAGTTACATGTATCTGTGTAAATGAGGAATCCTTTTGAGCAATATGCCCATGAATCTTTCCAGCAGTCATTATCTTGATTGTAGACATTCTTCTTCATGTACATTCCTGACACTAGGACATGGTTCCTAAGTTTAAAAGCATGGCCATGAGCTATAACACATTCCATCTAAGTCATGAGTAGTAACTCCCAGTATAACAAACCCATTACCCAATAGAATGCATAAACTCAACAACCGCCCCACCATACTCATGAGTAGTAACTCTATTTGCAACTAATCCATCATCAAATGGAATGCCTGATCTCACAAAACCTCCATACTCATAGGTTCATAGATTAATATTAGCCTAACTGCTCTCGTGGGCCATTTTAAGGCTAGCCAATTACCCCCATGTAAGAATCAAACCCTGCACCTTATGTTTTTCAGGTAAAAACCTTAACCATTATGCCAACCTCCCACCACTAATTATAAATTAGTACCAGGCTAACTGTCCTTGTGGGCCATTCCAAACCCAGTCAATTACCCCATGTGAGAATGTTGAACACCTTAACCACTAATAACTCCCATTGAAAGAACATCATTACCAAATGGAATGCCTAAACTCACCACAACCCTGCAGTCATGAGTAGTGACTCTTACGGTAATAATCCCGTTACTAAATGGAATGCATAAACTCACTAAACCATCATAGTCATAAGTAATAACTCAATTGTAAGATACTCATTACCATACTTGTGACTAACAACTTCCATTGTAACAAACCCATCACCAAATTTAATTCTTAAACTCAGCTAACCCCCATACTCATGAGTAGTAACTTCAGTTGAAACAAACCCATTACCAAATTGAATGCCTAAATTCACAACCCCCCCATACACACAAGTAGTAGCTCTCATTGTAACAAACACATTACCAAACAAACTGCCTAAACTTACCCAAACCCCATACTCACGAGTACTTACTCTCACTGTAACAAAACCAAACAAAATGCCTAAAATCACCAAACCCCCATAAGCATGAGTAGTACTTCCCATTTTTAAAAAAAAATACCAAAAGGAATACCTAAACTAACCAAACACCCAAATTCATGTTAAATAACTTTCAAAAATAAAAATAAACTAAAAATTAACAAAAATTAAATAAAAATTAAACCTAACTCACCTATTGTTTCACAATGATTACAAAATGTAAGCTATAATGTAAAAAGCAAATAAAAAAGCAAATAATAAACAGCCTTTTCCAAAACCATATTGCCAAGTGAATAAGAAAAGAAAGAAAGAAAGAAAGAAAGAAAGAAAGAAAGAAAGAAAGAAAATCAATCAGAGGATTAACAACTGAGAAATAAATGAATATATGAATAAGTATGTAATTAAGTAAATGAGTAACTTCAAGTAGTGCAGCCTACAATTATTTTAAATGAATTTACTAAAATCCATTCACAAACGCTACTTCGAAGTATTGCTAGTGCTATTTCGCAAAATAAGTCATGCATAACTGCAAATCATACAAAAGAAAATAAAAGCATTTAGAGCACTGATATTCCAACATTTCAACTTAAATATATATGCGTGTGCATATATATATATATATATATATATATATATATATATATATATATATATATATATATATATATGTTTATAATGTGTCTATAAAATTTTGTACAGGTAGGGAATGTTTTGTAACTTGTGGGGAAGGAATTCACAGAGGTTACAGCAAGGCAGCAATTTTGAATTCATAGACAACCCTACCATGGTGCTTTT
The DNA here is from genome assembly GCF_019279795.1 of Protopterus annectens. Taxonomy (NCBI): domain Eukaryota; kingdom Metazoa; phylum Chordata; order Ceratodontiformes; family Protopteridae; genus Protopterus; species Protopterus annectens. The sequence goes on along the minus strand of NC_056725.1, from coordinate 1,946,743,909 downwards.
GCATGAAGACTTACAATGCCATGGTGAGCTATCTGTATATCTATGCAATTTGCTAATAATGTAGTCTAGGAGACAGAGATATATGCTAATTAGCCATGTGTTCTCTGCCACTGCAACTCCTAGAACTGTCTCTGTGAAGGCATCTACATGTGTAGTGATTTATAGAATTGCTCAAGTGTGTAAATTAGAATAGCTACTCCTTCCACATCGTGGTGGTGAAGATGGTCAAAAGGTCATATTCTTCCATCATGCTAGAGGTATGTGCTGGGCAGTTTAGTGGTAAGGTACGGCTAGTAGAGATATGCATTAATTTGTGCTGCATGCATGATTGTACGTCCACCTGCAAGATGGTGGTAGAGAAGTTAGAAAGGTAGATTAGGCAGCTGTGTGTGTGTGTGTGTGTGTGTGTGTGTGTGTGTGTGTGTGTGTGTGTGTGTGTGTGTGTGTGTGTGGCTGTGGCTGTCATACCTCCACACACCCTTAGACTAACATTGGGTGGGGGAGGTAAAAAACAGCCACTCTTAGTCTTGTACCTTAACAGCACGTTAACAGTAAGGGGATGGGGGCACTAGCTACCAGGTTTAACCCTAATTCCTGTGACCGTGCTCAGTGTAAACTGAATGGAAATCATCGGGAATGGGGAGTACTAGACACCAGAAATACTCAATATGGTGTGCCTTAAAGGCACATATTTAAATAACAGGTACAGGTAACACAAGACATGAGGGAAAACTATGGTACCTTGAAAGACACTAAGCAAACCAGAAACCTTGTGCTCTCCCACCAAGAATATTGTACTCTGTACTATCACTAGAAACCAGGAACTGATCATCAAAATATATAAAAAGAAAAACAAACATGGGAAAAGGGGGATACAGACCATGTACCCTTGGCACAGGAAACCCCTAGTATTTTATAGGTTCATAGATTTATAGGAGCTTACTAGGTTAACAGCCCAGGAGTCCTTACAATCCTAGCTATATTTATCCTGAGTTGCCCCAATTGTCTATAGTTCAGTGAGCGAAGTTCACAGAGGTATGAGTCTATAGTAATTAACATCAATTGCCTCTGTACATGAGGGACATGGGCACCACCCCAGCAATGTACTTATGGTCACCCATCCATTGATCCAGGTTATATTTGAAGAGGATCAGGGAGGGGTTCTGCTTCACATGAATGGAAAGCTTTTCCAGAGAAGGGTTAATCTTTCCTTCATGATCTGTTCATGTCAGTGGCTAGGTTAAGATCCCAGGAATGAGAACTCATACCATACATTTCGGCCACAGAACCCAAACTGAAATACAAAAGGCGGGGGCGTATCCATATTCATCAAGGATACCCACACCTCCAGGTTAGTGGCATAGCACGATGCGTCAGAGATCATCCACGTGCAACTAACAATGGGCAAAACTGCAATTCAAATTATAGCTTGCTACAGATCACCCACCATGTCCCAGGACTCCCATTCCGCATTTCTGGAAACACTGGGAAACATAAAGGTCCTACCAAACACCCTAATATTGGGTGATTTCAATTACCCAAACATTAACTGAGAGAACTACTCAAGTACTAACTCCATTGCCCAACATTTCCTAGAATTTATAAACTCAAACTTCCTGGTTCAACTGGTCAACACTCCCACCAGAGGTGACAACATATTGGACCAGGTCATCACCAACATGGGCGACCGGTGCTCCACACCAGAGGTCAACCCCTCGCTGGTTAGATCTGACCATAAACAAATCACTTTGGATATCCACATTCCACCCCCAACCCCGGACAAGAAAACCACCGTGAAAAACTTTTCAAAAGCAAACTTCACATTACTTAAGACCGAGGTGGAAAGTTTCAAAGCCCCTATGCTGAAGGATAACACTGTCCAAGCTGCAAAATCCTTTACTAATGCATTCTATGGGCACCTACAAGAATGCATGGATCGTGCCATCCCAAGCAAAACCAAGACTCACGTCTCCAAGAAAAGGAAACCAGTCTGGTGGACTCCTGCCATAAACAAGCTATACAATAGAAGGAGGAAACTAGTACAGAAAAGAATAAAATCCCAAGAAGGGAAGACATCCCTGATCAGTATCAGCAAGAAACTACGATCCCTCATAAAATCATCCAAGGTGAGCTTTGAAAGAAAAATTGGCAAGGACTCCAAAGATAAATACAAGGCATTCTTTAGCTATGTCAAGAATCTAAGTGGCAATGCTCATATCTGCTCAGAGTTAGTGCAGAATGGCACAAAATACACTGAACCGACTGATATCACCAACATCTTGGCACACAGGTTCTGCGCAAACTTCACCCCTTCTCACCCCCAAAACGGCCCATAACCATACCAGAAGAATGTAGAGTTCCTGAAACCACAGACACTCAGGTTAAAACTGCCCTCTCCAAAGCCAAAAACACAGCATCAATTGGACCGGACAGTGTCCCAGGCTGCATCCTACACGAGCTCAAAGATGAACTAACCCCTCACCTAAACACACTGTTCAAACTCAGCCTCTCCACAGCCTACATACCCATAGAGTGGTGCACGATAATGGTTATTCCACTCCACAAAGGTGGAGCCACAACAGACGCCAGGAACTATCGCTCTGGCAAGCTTGGTCTGCAAGGCTATGGAGCGCATCATCATGGAACTCATTAACAGAGACATTGGGAACCTCCAAACACTGGACCCTACCCAGTTCGGCTTTGATAAGGGCAGATCATGCCTCCTAAACCTGGTGGACTTCTTTGAGACAGTTACCAAGGCTATAGATGAGGGAAAGGTGGTACACACAGCCTTCCTAGACCTCGCTAAGGCCTTTGACACCATTCTCCCTTCTGGTATTATAGACAAGCTCACCAGCCTGAACATAAACCCCTATGTCACAAGATGGGTTGCCAAATGGATCACAGACAGAATCCACATGGTGAGAGTTGCGGGAGCTAGGTCTGACTCCAAACAAGTTACAAGAGGCATTCCCCAGGGCTCGGTCCTAGGACCCCTCCTGTTTGGCATATACTTCTCAGAGGTACAGGCAAGCACAGGAGGACTATGGCTGACCAAGTTCACAGACGACTGTAAACTAGGGGCTATAATTGACTCTTCGGCTGACACAGATGTCCTCCAACAGGGTCTCACTGAGACGGATACCTGGTGTCAAAATCATGGCCTCAAGCTAAATGCCAAAAAGTGCGCAGTCATCTCCTCTGGAAAAAACAAAGTACCCACAAACTATCACATAGGTGGTAGTCCCCTAAATATGGAAGACTTAATAAGGGATCTGGGGATCCAAGTAGATAGTAATCTCAATTTTGATAATCACATTGCCAAAGTGGTTAGAAAATCCTTCTACGTGGCCCACCTAATCACAAAAGGGTTCGCATCCAGATGAAAAGAGGTCATTGTGCCCCTATACTCATCACTCATCAAACCCATCATAGAGTACAATGCCCCATTTGGGATGTACCTTACAAGACACCTGCAACAGCTGGAAAGACCACAGAAGTACCTCACCAAGAGGATCACTGGCCTCAAACAGATGCCCTATGCAGCTCGACTGAAGAAACTCCAGCTGTACTCAGTTGCATACCGCCTACTCAGAGGTGATCTCTGCCTGACATACAAGGCCATGTCCAACCCAGAACTGATGGACATGCTCCACCTAAAGAAAACCTTATCCCCCCGAGCCACAAGCTCTAGGGATCTAAACCTCACCACAACAATAAATAGGACTTGCTGGAGGGATAGATTCCTGTCCCAGAGACTTCCCATGCTTTGGAACAAGATCCCAATCTACATTAGGCAGAGCTCCTCACTAACACTCTTCAAAAGAAACCTTGACGAGTGGAAGGGAAACAGAAAGTTTACCCCGGGGATCACTTCAGTGGCTTTGCTGGACAGAGGCGAAGGGAACTACTTTAAGGGGACGGCGAAAGCCAACATATTCTGGCTAGGCTTATAAATGCCTTCGGGCAGATAGCCTAGAACCTACCTATGAACCTTTGAAAGAAGTTACTCCTTGAGATCAGAAAAAGTAGTCATTACAAGCATACAACAAGCTTTAGATACTTGGATGGTGAATCTGGTTTATTCAACTAATCTGGAAAATGTATTATAAAAATAGTCTTATAAGCTAACACACAGAAATTTTGAATTATGTAAACATACGTGCCCAGGTCTGTTATGACTGTATCTGTCTAAAGAAGAATGTCATTTTGTAATGCATGAGTTGGGAGTAGCTTTTTATTTAAGTACTGCTACTCTGCATTTTTGGGCAGAGAGTACCACTTTTTTGAAAACTATTTCATTCTGTTCTTGCCTATCTGCTGTATGTTTGGGTGAAGATGCCTGGATATTGTGCCATAGGTTTTTATCATACTGATTGTGGTATGTCAAATGTTATATCCTTAATATTTTAACATTAATTGAGTCTTCGCTTGTTCTACACTTTGGTTTACTGCTTGGACCCTGCGGACTTCTTTTTTACCTTTTTAATATTTCCTTTTTACATAATTACTGCTACAGGCATTTTTACTTTAGAGAGTGCCAACTGAATAAGCTCCACTGCCTAACTTTTAAGGCATAGGCCTTTTCAGCTAATGGTTATGGGTTTGAGTCCCACCTAGGGTAGTATAAGTTAGTCTGGCAGAGAATTAAGGTTATGAGCTGGTAATAAGCTGCTTCTTGTTGTAGAGGCTATGAGTCCCTCAGCCTTTATTTGCATATTGTGTGATCTTTGACTGAGTCAGTTAACCAGATGGTGCTTTGAGGCAGTGCGAAACTGGGTTAGGCACCCAGACCACATACTTAGTAGCTTACTACAGCAAATGATGTAGATGGCACAGTGGTGCAGTGGTTGCATTGTTGCTCCAGCAAGAGGTTCTCCAGTTCAATTCTCAGCTGGGGTGTCTTCTGTGTGGAGTCTGCATGTCCTCCCTGCATGCATGTGGGTTTCCTCCCACATTACAAAGACGTGCATCTTGAGTGTTTCTCCCTAGGCCTCTGCTGAAAATTAGATTTGTTCCAAGTCACATGTTCCTGGTAAGCAAATGTTACATAAATACATAATTTACCAATTTATTGCTTTGCTAAGGGTTATTCTATCATCATCTTATTTTTTCTTTTATTTCTTTCCTGAACCCCATTAATTTCCCATTTGGCTCCTGCACTTTTGCCCAGCTGGCACAGTTCTTCCAGGGAAATGGGAACGAGGTATTGCAAGGCAAGCTGAGGGCTCCACAGCTCATTTATCCTGTCTTGGGAATTTATATCATCCTTAAATTCTCCATATATAGGTTAGTAGTATGAAAGGTCTATCTTGTTCGTCCTGGAGAGCAATGCATACTCTCCCACTGGCAGCATCCCTTCCACCTCAGTGACTTTTGTGAGCCCACAGTTGCTACCATCTGAGTGGCAGTGCTGTTCCACACACTGGTTTCCCCATGACTGATTGTTCAAATACACTATGAGAGTGTCAGCATTGCTGTCTTGGAGCTCCACTCCATGAAAACATAGTTCACCTGCTAGGAGCCACATGCATGGCAAGTCATTGTGGTCTCCATTCCTCCAGGATGGGATATCCGGCAGCAGTCTCTTATGGCCATCCTCCTCAGACAGATGCTACAGGCATTAGAGCTGCTAATAAAGTTCAAGTCCATAGTCAGGGCTTTAGCACTCTAAGCCATGGAGCTGTCTAATTGATTGCATTTTGTTAATTTGTTTCTTCACACAGGTTTAATATATCATTGCTTTATTTTTTAAGTGTTCCTTTCTTAGTTTTTGAGATTTAATTAATATCGAACTCACCCCTTCTTTTTATGTCTGTTGCTTTAGTTACATTTTACTTTTGTCTTATTCCAGGTATCTGTAAGTCTGCTTTTTCGTCCCTTAAGTCTTTACATTTAGGCACTCAATGTAATAGGTCCTGACATTTCAAATGGTTCTTCTTTCCTCTATCTAATAGAGACACAGGTGCTAGACCAGCAGTAAACTTACAATTCCCCAGTCATTGTTAAAGCTGCACTTGGATAATTGCAGGTAACAGCTCTGTTTCATACAGATGGGAAGCCTGTTTCAGAGAAGAAATAGTCTTTGAGACACATACCTGTTCCTCTAGCATGCCTTATTTATATTTCAAACCATGTTTAGGTCCCTGGGCTGGGTGTTTCTGATGCTAGTTGTTTTGTGTATGTGCAATAACTCCATTAAGGCTGAATCAGATGGTACTTTGTAAGCCAGGCATAGATCACGCCTCAACAGCCTGTTGGAGACTGAGTGTAAAGATAAAGCTTTGAGGTGGTCCACATACGATTTATTTTGTACACCAACTATTCTTTTTGTGAGTAACCTCTGTGGACACCTTAGTTGTTGCATATGCCTGGTCAGGTACATACTGAATGGGGCATTGTATTCAGTGAATGGCCCAATCAGGGCTACGTACAAAGGAACAGTGACATGTTTGGCCCTAGATGCCATACCATTTCTTATACATAGATTCATAGGTTCATAGGTTGGTACTAGGCTATCAGCCCTAGGGCCTATACAAGCCTAGCCATAACAATTCCCTGGCTATTTCTTCCCACATTATTTACTTTCCTGGACCCCTGTCTAGCAGACAAACTAGAAAGGTTTCCTTATTGCAGTAGATATATGATGGTCAAAGGCCAAGTCACTGTCTATATGCATTCTTAAATCTCTGACCAGTGGATCTGCTCCTGGTGTGTGTTATCAATGTAGAAATTTACAAGGAGGGCCATCTTACCAAAATATACTATTCTGCACTTCTTGACATTCAGTTCCAGACTCTAACTCTGATACCAGTTATTAGTTTGTGTCAGGCCTTTCGGGGGGTTGTCATGGGAAGATTCAATGGCTGCATCTAGTTTACAGTCATCTGTTAAATTAATCAGAGGCCTTTGAAGTTAGCCTTCACATCAGAGAAGTAGATGTAAAACAGGAGCAGCCCCAGGACTGAAATCTGAGGTACTCCACTAATGATTAACTTTTTTGTGGAGGTAATCTCCCTGTCCAAACATCTTGGGCCCTATCCATGAGCTGGCTATTCAGCATGTGATGTTGAGATTTTATCCAGTTTAGTAAACTTGTCTAAAATGCCAAAGTGGGGTATTGTGTTGAATGCCCTGGCTAGGTCAAGGTAGAGAGCATGCATCATTTTGTCCTTGCCCATTGCTTTGGTGACCTTGTTGAAGAAGTCCACTAGGTTAAGTACACATGGCCAGCTCTTGATGAAACCAAACTAGGTTGGATACAATGTCTGAAGGTTCTGTATGTCATCATTTATCATATCCATAATTATTCTTTCCATAGCTTTCCATATTAGACTACTTAGGTTTATGGGTAGATAGTTTCCCAGGTACATGGATGACCTGCCTTGTGTAGATAGATAACCATTGCAGTCCTCTGTTCATTTGGCATGAAGCTTGTTTGGAGGCTAGGTTAAATAGTGATTCCAGTGGACCCAGTTGTTCATATTTCATTCTATTAAGGCGGCATCCTGGGATATCATCACATCACATTGATACAGTGTTTTTGGCCTTGAAGAGTGCTTTAGGACCTGTTTCCTAGTGACAGTTGGGGGGTTATGGTTGGGGAATTTCTTGAGAGGTATCTAGTGTGTAAGTGGGTTAAAATTTGAGCTCAGCACAAGTGGCTCCATTTACAGTTAATTCAGCACATTGTGAGTTTTGCCCTTAAGGTTGAGGACATAACTGAAGAATGCTTTGTGATTGTCCTTCACCTGGGAGGCTATTTGTACCTTAAGTCTGACTTTGTTAATTAGTCCACTGAGTTGCTTATTAGTTTGATGAGAGAGTTCTTACATTGCTTGGCATTGCCCTTCCTGTTCTTGGACACGATTTTCTTCCTTTTGTATTTCATCAGGCTTGCTTTTTGAGTTTCTCCTGTGCTCGTTTCTGATAGGTGTTGCTGTTTCTATGCAGCTGTTTACAAGATTAGATTGTTTTTTGTGAATGACTCCACATATACAGGATGTCTGCATAAAGTATAATGTTGGCCTTAGAATAATTCCTAAAAGTTCCATGGTTAACTGGTGTCTCGGGATTTATTTTTTATTTTATAGGAGCTAGATTTATAGTCCAACCTGACCACTGAGGTCAATACTGTCTGTAGTGGAAGTGCAATGTTACCACATGTTGTTGAGGAATATGTGAAGGATGTTGGTTCCCCCAGTGGGCATACAGATCAGTTGGTTCAGAGTATTCATACTGATAAAGTTCAGGAATCTTTGGGCCTGCATATTGTGAGTAGTGTATGATTCCCAGTTTATGGTGGGATAGTTGAAATCACCCATGAGTATGGTGCTGGGCTCAATGGAGATTGACCACAGTTCATTTAAATATGAGGAATGAGTTTCCTGGCTCATAGACGGGGTCCTTCAGCTTGCAAGGATGTGTTATGGAGCTTTGCTTATGGTGAATTGTACATGGAAAAGTTCAGCTGTGTGATAATACTTGTCCAGGCTTGATGTACATATGTTCTTGCTGTGAATAGACACCTCCACTCTTTGCCCTTTCTGTGCAGTAGGTAGTCTAAATGTATGCAAGGCATTATAATCTGGTGCTGCAGCTGTGCTCTCCATGGCTTTAAACTATGTTGCAGTAACTACAAAAACATCTATATTCTCCAGAGTGAGAAGACCATGCAGGGAGTGGAGTTTTTTATTTAGATTCCTGGCATTGAGCAGTATCATTTTTATATTAACTTGGGATGATATTTGGAGGGTTTATCAGGTTGGAAAGGCCTAAAAAGGGCACAAATGGGGCAGACAAAGTTTTAGCAAATATTTGAAAGCCTAGAGGGAACAGGTGTAGACCATCCCTGGTGAAGCATTGTGGTCTGTCAACTATATCCTCCCAGACTGACACATACTGTGACCCTTTCAAATGACTTCAAAAACTAAGCTAATTGTTAAAGTCATAGTTTCATAGGTTCATGGGTTTATACTAGGTTAATGATCACTAGTGTATTTATAAGCCTAGCCATGCATCCCAAACTAGTTTTGTCCCTCAGTTCCTTGGGCACCTATATGCTGGGGTATGTTAGTAAAGAGGTAGCTAAGGGTTATGTTGGGGGTCGGTATTAGTTGGGCATTAATTTACTTAATGTCAACTTCTGTCCATCAGGGACATTGGGGACAGACTGGGGTAAATTTGCAATTTCCATCCAAAGATCAAGATTTCTTTTGACCAGTATCAGGGATGAACTCTGCTTCACATAGATGGGGAGCTTATTTCATAGTGTTGGGATCCTTTGAGATACAAATTAGTCTCTCCAGTATGATCTATTTATTTAACATGAAGTTCAGGTCTTTGGATCTAGTGTTTCTGGTGTTGTTTGTTTCATGGATGTACAAGGGATCTATCAGAGCTTGATATGAGGATGGCTTATATGTTGGGCAATATTCACCTTGCAGTAACCTGTAGGAGACTGAGTAAAGAGACAGGGCCTTAAGGCAATATTTGTAGGACAAGGTATTCCTTCCCTAGATTCTCCTGTTGAGGAACCTTTGAGGGCATTCCAACTGTTTCAACTGCCTGGTTAGGTACATGCTAAAGGGAGCATTGTACTCAATGATGGGCCTGATAAGGGCTAAGTAGAGTTGCACTATAACTTCCTTGGACTAGGATACAATACCCTTGCTTACAAGTTTGGTGACATAGAATGATTTTCTTACTAACTTGGCTATGCTTTGATCAAAAGCCAGACTAACATATTCACATGTTCCCAGATCACTAACTACTGGGTCAACTCTTAGGGCTATTTTATCGATGGAGAAATTAGCTTGGCAGATAATTTTCTAAAGGGCACTGTAATGCATCTCTTCACATTGCGTTTTAATCTGTGACTTTGGCACCAGTCATTTGTTTGCATTTGGCCCTCTTTTGGGATGTTGCTGTTGTGAGGCCTTTGATATTAGCCTTTACTTCCAAGAAATGTATGTCAAACAGAAACTGACTCAGCAAGGAGCTCTGGGATACTCCACGGGTGACCAAACTCCTGGTAGAGGTAGTCTCACTGATTTGATTTCTAGGGTCCTATCTGTAAGTGAGACAGAAATACATCAAGTTATGTAGGGATTTCTGCCTAGTACTGGGAGTTTCTCAACAATACCTGATTAGGGTATTGTTATCAAATACCTTGGCCAAATTAATATAGGCATTATGCATCATTTTTCCTTCATCCATAACCTTAGTGACCTTCATGAAGAATTCACCCAAGATTGGTAGACAAGATCTTAAAGCCAAAATGGAATGAGACCAGAGTATGTAGGTTGCCAATTTCCTTGCTAATCATTTCCTTGATAATTTGTTCCATGGCTTTGCATATCAGTCTTGTCAGAGTGATGGGTCTGTAGTTCTCAGTGTCAGCTGATGGTCTGCCCTTATGAAGAGGGATGACCAATGCAGCCCTTCATTCACCTGGCACCTAACCTGTTTTGAAGCTGTAGTTAAAGACTACCAAAAGTGCTCCTGCTAGGTATTGTTTTACACTATATACAAGGGAACAAGAGATGCTGTTGAGCCCATTGAGCAGTGTTTTTGGCCTTAGCAAGTGCCACCAGCACCTGCACTCTCTTGATAGTTGGGGGTTTACTAGAAGGATTTCACAGGGGGTAGTGTGGAAAGTGGGGGGTGAAGTTACAGCTAAATGTATTATGCATTAGATTTGATATGTCACCCTTGTCAGTGAAGGTTGTGCCGTTTACTAGCAGTTCTGCACACTGCTGAGTGTTACCTTTAGTGTTCCAGACATAGCTGAAGGAGGCTATGTGATTGCCATTATCATGGGAGTTTATCTTGACATTGCAATTGGCCTTTTTGGACTCTATTAGATCTGTTAGTTTCTATTTTTTGTTGAATCAAATAGTTCATATCTCGAGAGTTGACTTTCTGATTTTGGCCATGACTTTTTTTTCTTTTGTTATATACCCTGTTTAGGTAAGGCAAGGATTCCACCACTGGAGTTTGCTTTTGCTGACAGATCTGGGTTTACTTCTGGTAAGGTATGACAGCCTCTGTGCAAACATTTACGTTTGTGCAAGGTTTCTGTAAATAATTCTGCAGAGGTAGCTGTGTTCTTGGGGTTTGGGGAAGCCATAAATTTTGACAAACTGTCATTTAATAAGATTACGTTTTCTATAGAATAGTTCCTAACTATTATGGGTTTAGTCGGGTTTTCCAGGATGATTTTTATTTTTAAGGGAGACAGCTCTGTGGTCTGACCTCACTGATGAGAATGTGCAATGTCAGGGGTGCAATGCTTTCCCATGTTGTTGAATACTAGGTCCAATATGTTTGATCCTCTGGTTGGAGTGTGCTATCTGGCCCAGGATGTTAGTGTTGATAAAGTCCAGACAATGCTGTGCCTGTGAGTTAGAGGTAGTATATGTTTCCTATTCTATACAGGATAGTTTTAGTCTACATTGAATAAGTATTTGGTTAGATGGAGAGCACCTCTTGTAGGTCTAGGTAAGAGTTGTAGCCAGGACATGGTAAGAAACCTTGTCTATGGAGACTTGCACATGGACAAACTCTAGGACAATATCCTGTTTAACCAACCAAGAGTTGTATTTTTTGCTAATGTAGATCGAGACACTTCCACCTTTAAACCCTGTGTTTGCTGCTGTTGGTCTACATGTGTAGAAGGCACTGTAGCCTTCTACTGCTACTGTACTTTCTGTAGCTTTAAATCAAGTGTTCATGACAGCACAGATGTCTTCATTCTCTAGGGTGATGAAAGCATGTAGGGTGTTCAGTTTCTTGCTCAGGCTCCTTGCATTTATCATTAACACCTTAAGATTGCTTTGAGTTTTTTTTGTATTTTTGTTTGTTTGGTTTTTTTTGGGCTTTTTTTTTGCTGTGTTGCTGTTGGCATTGCCTAAAAGGGCTCTGGTGGGGGGGATTTAGTGAATATCCAAAAGCCTGGGGGTGGTAACAGGTGTCATCCTTGGCAAAGCAATGTGGTGTGTTAACCATGTCCTCCCATGCTAGCAGATATTGGATTCCGAGTAGTGACAGCAGAAACTAAGCCAGTTATTAAAATAAGTAATTTTCAGTTCATACCGTGGCATCATCCTTGGTGGAGGTAGAATGCTGTGCAGTGAAAGGCACGTACCGCTCTGTGACACATATTCAGAGAGATCCATAATGTTTCTTTCATATAGTCCAGTGAGGTAAATCTTAGGCCATTTACACCCACATGGGGTGTGAAGAAAGGAGATACTGACAGTACAACTAGCTGGCATTTTGCAAATAATTATATGTCATTTATTAATAGGTTCATAGGATGATACTAGGCTATTGACCCGGAGGCCCTTATAAGCCTAGCCAGCCAAGAATTTTGACCATGTTCCCTCAAAGTCAACACCTGTTTTCCCTGTCCAGCATGGACACAGGTGGAATCCCAGGGGTATATTCTCTGTTTCCCATCTAGTCACCCAGATTCCTCTTAAAGAGGGCTAGAGAGATACTCTGCTTGACATGGAGAGGGAGTCTATTCCACAGATGGGGGAGTCTTTGGGACACAAATCTATCCCGCCAACAAGTTCTATTAATGTCAAACACGAGGTTAAGGCCTTGTGTGCGGGTTGCATGAGTGGAGTTTGTCTTACGGATATGCAGCAACTCCATCAAGGCTGGATCTGAAATGGCCTTGTATGCCAGACACAGGTCACCTCTGAGCAGTCTCTATGAGACTGAGTAGAGGGACAGGGATTTTTTCCTCTCTATATAGGATAGGTGTTTGAGACTCTGGATTTTCCTGGTCAGGAACCTCTGTGGTCTCTCCAATTGCTGCATGTACTTGGTAAGGTACATGCCGAAGGGAGCATTGTACTCAATAATGGGCCTGATAAGGGAGGAGTACAGGGATGTTATGACCTCCTTGTTCCTGGATGAAATGCCCTTATTTATGAGGTGGGCCATGTAGAAAGACATCCATACAATGGAGGCAACGTGTTGGTCAAAAGTCAGGTTACTATCAACCTGGGTACCCAAGTCTCTCACGACTGATTGCATGCTTAGTATGTTGTTATTAATGTAATAATTATTGGGGGTGACATTTTCCCCGAAGGGGATACTGATGCATATCTTGGCATTCAGTTTTTGGACATGCTTCTGACACCAGTCATTAGTTTGGGTAAGACCCTCTTGGAGGATGCTCACATCACTAGGGGAATTTAAGACAGCACCCAGCTTGCAGTCATCTGCAAACTTGGTCAGCCACAGACCACTAGATTTGGCTTGCACTTCAGAAATGTATATCCCAAACAGTAGAGACTCCAAGACCGATCCTTGGAGTACACCACTCGTTACGGCTCTACTACTAGAGGTGGCTTCCCCTACTTTGACTGAGTGGGTTCTATCAGTCAGCCACTTAGCTACCCATCTGGTAACATACAGGTTGATAGCTAGCTGGGAGAGTTTATCTATTATGCCTGACTGGGGAATAGTTTCAAAGGCTTTGGCTAGGTCAAGGTAGGCAGTGTGCACCATCTTCCTCTCATCCATGGCTTTGGTGACTGTTTCAAGGAAGTTGACCAGGTTTAACAGGCATGATCTCTCTTTGACAAAATAAAACTGTGTGGGATCAAGCATTTGGCATTTGCCAATGTCCTTCTTTATAAGGTCCACGATAATGCGTTCCATGGCCTTGCAGATCAGCTTAGTTAGGCTGATGGGCCTATAACTGCCTGGGTCAGTGGATGCTCCACCTTTGTCTAGAGGGATGGCAGTGGCTGTCCTACATTCAGCTGGGATGAAGCCAGTTATCAGGCTTTGGTTGAATAGGGTGTCTAATGGAGCTGAGAGCTCATGACTGAGTTTATGTAGGATACAGCCAGGGATGTTATTGAGTCCCATGGAGACTATATTTTTTGCCTTTGAGAAGGCATTAAGGACCTGCTCCCTGGTGATGAGGGGAGGAGGACAGGTGCTGGGGATGTCCTGGTTTATTGATGGGGGGGTGGGGGTGAGGTTTTCACTGAACCTGTCTGCCAGCAGGTTGGCGATATCTATGGTGTTTGTGTATGTGGTGTTATTGACCACCAGTTCAGAGCAGATTTGGGTGTTGCCTTTGAGATTGCAGACATATGTGAAGAAGACCTTGTGATTGTCCTTGGTGGATGTGGCCAATTTGGACTCAAAGTTAGCCTTAGAGGATTTCACCAGTGACCTTATTTGATTGTCAGAGAAAGGAGAGATTGCTTCCAACTTGGCACCTGCTCCTTCTTGGCCCTGGACAGCAATTTGTTCCTTCTATTATAGAGTTTGTTTATTGTTGCTGTCCACCAGACAAGTTTACTCTTCCTTAAGGAAGATGATTTGGTCCTGTAAGGTATTGCTGAGTCCATACAGCTATGTAGGTGCTCATATAGTTTTTTTTGTGTAGGCTTGGACATTAGTGCTAGTTCCAACCGAAGGGATGGTGGCTGTGAAGCTGTTTATACCTGCTCTGAGGAGATTGTAGTCAGCTTTGGAAATGTTTTTTCATTTGACCCTGATGGGGGAGGGGGCAGGGGAGATGGTGACTTCAAAAGTGATCACTTTATGGTCGGATCTTTCCAAGGAGTATGAAACTGTAGGAGTGCTACAGTGGCTACTCATGTTGGTTAGGACCAGGTCCAGGATATTTTCACCTCTCATAGGGGTGTCGACCAACTGCTCCAATGCATTGGCACTGATGAAGTGGAGGAATCTCTGGGCATTCATGTTTGGGCTAGAATAGGTCTTCCACTCTATGCTTGGGTACTTAAAGTCACCTAGGATCAGGGTAGAGGGTTGAATCTTGATAGAGTCAAGTAAGTCCAGATAGGTGGAGTGAGTGTCCTGAGTCATGGTTGGGAGTCTGTAGTGAGCTATGATTTGAACAGGTGTTTTGTCAACACTTAACTGCACTTTGAGTGTCTCCTGTGCATCATACCATTTGACCAGCCTGGAGGTGTGTATGTCTTTGATAAATATTGAAACTCCATCTCCTTTGGCTTTGTAGCCCTCCATTTGGGGTCTGAAAGTATTGTAGAATGAGTAACCTGATAAGGCTGGGGTGCTCTCCACAGCTTTGAACCAGGTTTCAGTGACTGCACAAATGTCAGCATCCTCTATCCGGCAAGGAATGCTTGCAATGAATGCAGTTTCATGCTAAGACTCCTAGCATTTAGCAGCATGACCTTTAAATTTAGTTTATAAGAATTTTTCATGTTGGTAATTTTGTGCTCACGACTTTGCCTAAAAAAGGCACTATGGGGGAGGCAAGAGCCTTTGTCAGAAGCCTAAAGCCCAGGGGAGACAGATGAATGCCATCTCTGGCAAAGCATTGTGGTCTGTCAATCATGTCCTCCCAGGCTGTTAGGTACTGGATCCCTTTGGAATGACACCAGAAACTAAGCCAATTGTTAAAGTCAATAATTTTCTGTTTGTATTGAGGTATCATTCTGGGTGATGGTAGGATTCTGCTTAAGGCTAGCGACATACCTGCCTGGGATACATATTCAGCAAGCTCAATCATGTCTCTCTTCATATAGTCCAGATAGGTATGTCTCAAGTCATTCACACCAACGTGGACTATGACAGAGTCATAGCAGTACCTGTTGTTAAGATATTTTAGTGCATTTGTGATATGGCAGATTCTAGCACCTGACAAGCAATTTACTGTGACTTTCTCCTTGTGGTGAGGGGCACACCTGTGTGTCTCATGATAGAGTCTCCTATGACTAGTATGTTGGGTTTGTGGTTGGGCCTTAGAGGCTGTGAGACACAGATGCGTGTACTATGTGTGATGCTTGGTGCTATGGGTTTGATGTGTGTATATTTTTTCTTCAGAGGTCTCTTTTATTTAGGGATGCTTTTCTTGAGAACCCCAACATATGTAGGACTGTCTTGTACAGATGTGGGTGGTGTTAGAGGTGTGGTGTTCATAGTGTTTGTGCAGACAGCCTTCTCAGTGCCAGATGTACTTACTGGCTTGTGACTGAGATAGCAAGGATTCTAGGTTCTTAATGTGATTGCATCTCTCACATATTGTGTTCCTAGGTGCCAATAGAAGAGGGTTGTCTGTGTACATAAGGCAGTTCCTACCCTGTCTCATGATGCCCATATCAACCAGACTAGTAGGAAAAATCATAGGCAATTGTCCATTCATGGTTATCAGAATCTGTGGAAGAGAGGTCAGGGATAGTAGAGTGGGTACTATCTGAGGAGAGTACCTATAGGTGTGAGTGGAGCTGGATAAAATCAATACAGTAGCTACAGGCAAGGGCCTCACTCACACAGGAATGCTGGTAAGGGAAAATTGCGACTGAGATACCTTGCAATGGGTTAAAACAGCACAGCAGCAGTGTGCAATGGGGAAACAAGCACAAACCACTCAAAGCTGGGTTTAAATACCACATAAACAAAAGTAAAATAGAAACACTGGAATTGACCATTCAACCCTTGTCCCCGAGCTCTTTGCTCAACACCCTATGCCAGTTCCAACCAGTTTACTTACTCCCACTAAGTGCAGGCAGACCATGGCCAACACAAGATGGCATAGCAGGAAACACAGGAATCACACAAACAGATCTGAATGCAGCAAAACCTGTAAACAGACCATGCTAAAGATATTTAAACTCTATTTAGGTCAATTTAACGCAGAAGAACAGATACACACTTAAATATAACAGTAGCAAACAAGAGCAAACTGGTTTAAACAAATTAACCAATAAAAAAAGCTCAAAACTGAGCCCTGTTCTAGCAGTCTTCAATCAGAAAAGTTCTAACTGCACACTCCTGCCACTAGGATGCAGGGGAACCTTCTCCAAAAAAGATGGCCTGGATTAGTGCTCAATTTATACAAACAAAGCTAGACTGCACCAATTTCAGAAAGAAAAAGTTCAAATAAGCAGGCACAATAAGCCTTTAACCAGCAATTCCCAGCTCAGTAGGGCAGGATCTACCCTCTCCTCCCACAAGAGTGCAGATCACAAACCTTCTTAATGTAAAATAACTGGCCTGAAGCCCAAGTGCTTAAACCAGAACTAAGACACTTTAGAATAACAGACACTAAGCCTTCAACCAGCAACTCCCAACTTAGAAGGATGCAAGCTACCTCTCCTCCCATAAGAGTGCAGATCACAAACCTTCTTGATGTAAAACAACTAGCCTGAAGCCCAAGTACTTAAACCAAAGACTTAGAATAACAGTTGCAATTTAATCGGCTACTAACAAGCAGTAATAAATGATTCAGAATACATGCAATTGAGTACTTTTAAGAACAGGCAGCGAAAGCAAAATAAAGTAATAAAGTAGGAAGAAACACAAATACAATAAAGACAGATGAATAAAGTGCAATTTTTTTTTAGGTTAAGTGGGAAAGGATGAAACACAATAATTTAAGGTTGAGAAATTAAGGGGGTAGGCCTTTCCAAATGATCTTTCTCTACTAAGTAGAATAAGCTGATGAAATGTGACTGGGAGGAGTGTCCAAAATGAGATTTATAGTAGGGGCGGGCAACTCAAAAGCCACCAAATTTAAGAACACAACAAGGACTGGCCGGCTGGGAGGGACTCTTCAACAGAACAGAAAACTTAAAACAAAACAAATGTAATACTAGAGTTTATTCACGCCACAACCCCTTGGACTCACAAACACATTAACGCTCTTCTATCCTAAAATCACAATCGCGTTTTCGTCTCACGAAGTGGGACTTCATCAGATAACATCATTTAATACATTTTCCATTTAAATACCTTAATTATGTTCCAATTAATTCCTGTTACCAATAAGGTACCTTATTTAAGATTTAAACTATCAAATCAGCTTGGTTCATTCCTTCTTAATATTCATGATTCATGATACAAATAAATATTAAACAGGTTAAAAACAACGTAATTGAACATTTAAAAACTTCAAATAAATAAATAAATAAATAAATAAATGTCAAAAAATAATTCAATGTCATAAAATACATTGCTAAAACTGATCAAATTGATCTAGTCTGTATACTTAAAAATGTATATGTTTTAGGGAAATATCTTTATCAATTTAATCACATTTTATACATGACAAATTAGTGACAAGCAGCGTTTGCATGCATATTCGTGAGACGAAAACGCGATTGTGATTTTAGGATAGAAGAGCGTTAATGTGTTTGTGAGTCCAAGTGGTTGTGGCGTGAATAAACTTTCGTTTGTACCATTACTTGGTGGAATCTTATGGCACATTGCATTCACTTTGTTTTGGATTATTGGTGTCTGGTTTTGGATGCTTTCGCCTTTTTTGTTAAATGTAATACTAGAATAAGATACAAAATAGAAGTGATCAAACCTTAAATAAAGAGCTTCAAATCAAAATTAAATGCAGAGATGAGTGATACTCAGAGCAATGCAGACCACACAAACACTTCAGCTAATTTGTGAATATCAAACTGATTTATACAAGATTCTGGTGTTACAAATGTATTAGAACTGTATGTCATGTGTATACCAAACTGATTTGTGCAGAAGTTTCTGTTCAAAAAGGTATTTGTAAAGTGCTTGTGTTTGAAAGGTATCCACAGTGTGCCCTACTGGAGAGAACATAAATGTACATGCACTATTGTAACTGTTTCAATGTATATGTTTTAACAGTGGAAACTGGAGGGTTAACCTCAGTACGGCAAACTTTAGGAAAATATCTGAAATGTAATCACTTTATAGCTAGACCATAAAGATACTATCTCAAGGGCTTCAATGCAGCCAGAGACACAAAGTCTGTACGAGAAAGCTTTCTATATTGTCTTTGGGTGAACTAATTACTACTCTGGAAGTGTGGAGGTATGCAATTGTTTCATGACTTCCAGTACCTGCCAAAGATCTGAGCAAAAGCCCATGTGTGTGCATTTTTATGAGTAGGTGCTAAATCCTGCCAGCTTCCAGCAATGGGGGGTTGCATGAGAACTAGAAATCAGATTAACAGAAGTGATACCATTCTGTAAGCTATGCCAGAAGTAACATTTTAAATATTATTTTGAGAAGTCTCTTAGTGAGACTGAGCATTCTGTATTCTGTCTTGAGCACAACCACAAGAAGGACTATTCACCACATCATCTGCCTTGCTCTATTAAGTAAGTAGGCAATCTTAACTCTCTTAGATACAGTCAGAAATATAGTGAAGCCTAGTTTAGATATTGTTTTTCATTTATTTGAGTTGGTCCTTCAATGTTATTTTAAATATTTCCTATGTTTTGAACTCTGATGTCACTTTGAATATATACTTAGTCTTTTCTGTTCTTCTACTATTTATTATTAAATATATTTAAACATTCCATTGTGGTTGATCGTTGTAGAGATATTTAAGTTTTGAGAGTACTTGCAAAATTTATTTGGTGAAATTGTGTGGGCCACTCCTAATAGCCTTCCTCTTGGTCAAACTACCACTTGTATTAATATTAGTTTCACTCAGTATATTGGGTGCCCTTGGAAGAGCCTTACGGTAGCTGGCAGGAGCTTCTGGTAGCAGCCATAACTACCTTTTAGACTGGGCAGAAGGGGGCATAGCTAGTAAACCTGTGCCAGCCTTTACCAGGTGTGTGTGTATGTGTGTGTGTGTGTGTGTGTGTGTGTGTGTGTGTGTGTGTGTGTGTGTGTGTGTGTGTGTGTGTGTGAGAGTATAAATCAAACCCCAAAGAGTGTGTGTGTCAGCTACTTGGACAGAGACACGAAGCACTGGTTGACCGAGGGGGTGCTGGAGGTACTGGCTTGTACACTTGTACATTCTGAAAAATGTGTAATTTTTTTCCCCTTTTTTTCTTCTTCCTATGAATATAAGCTTGCTTTGTATTATTTTTTTCCTATGAAAATTTGGTTGTTATATATAAATTTCTTACTAGTCTGTTATTTACCTGTGGGGCTTTTCTCCCTGAACCTCCACTGAAAATGAACATGTATCCAGTTGGGTAAACCATCCAGTTGGAATCTCCCAGTTAACAAATGTAAACTAAAATAAATAAATAATACACTCAGCAGAGATCTCAATTATATAGCTGTCTTACTGGGGATCTGGAGAAAGAGGGAGAAATCAGCCCTGGACTGACTGTGTTCTCCGTGTGCTCTTAAGGAAAATTGTGCTTGACTGTAGTTGATGCAGAGAGCTACATCTGGAAATACTGTGTGTGTACCTGATACCCTCCTAACTGGTGTCAGTGGTGAGGATTGAGGCTCCTTGTTTTCTGGCCCAGTAGTGGAAGGTCGTCACATTTTGGTTGGTAGAGGTGGGATATCCACATCACATATTACTTAGCAGTGGTGGATCACCACATCACATATTGGAATTCTGTGTGGATATTGAACTCCTGTAGCCTGTAAACAGTAGTCACCAAAGAAGGTGTTTGTACTCTTAAGGAGCCACATGGTAGACATTCAGAGTTTCATATCACAATAGTTTTATTTATTTTTTGTTGGCTTATTTAGTCAGGGAGAGCAGGCAATGATGTCAGCAGATGATTATGGCAAACTGACAAGGAGCCAGTTGGCTGAGATCTGCCAAGCTAAAGGACTTGTACATGCCAACCTGACTAAAGGGCAAATGGTTGCAATCTAAGTCACAGGCACATCACAGACCAGCAACCAGGAAGACAACCAGACTGGCCTTGGGGGTGTACAACTCTCAGAAAATGGACAGTTCATCTTTTCCTCAGAGGACTTAAAAATCCTTCTGGAGTTAAAGAGACTTGAACTGGAGGCCAAACATTTAGAACTAGAATCAGCAGAGAGACTGTGAAGTTTGGAGTTTGGAGGCTGAAGAAAGGAGAAATGATCGAATTAGAATTAGTAGAGGGACTGAGATGTCTGGAAGCTGAAGAAAATGAGAGGCAGAGGCAAAATGAAAAGGAAATGCTGACTCTTCACCAGGGTCATAGAGGTAGCGAGGAAGGGAGTAACTGTACCCCAGAAGTAATAAAGTTCAATAAACTTCTTCCTCAGTACCAAGAAGGTGATAATTTTGATAGTTTTATTCATATGTTTTGAAAGAGTATGCAAACAGTATAATGTTGACTGAGGGCTCTGGGTACAGTTCCTCACCCACTTCTCCATGGTAAAGCTGTAACTGCTGTTTCTAAATTATCTGATAATGACTGCTTAAATTATAATACAGTTAAAAGTTGTTTACTGGAATACTTTAAGTTAACAAAAAGTTTTGTGGGCATAGACACAAGGCAGATGAAAGTGTGTGTGATTATATTGCTGAACTAAAACCTTATTTTCTTAGGTGGGTGAGTGGGTGTCAGACCACCTCTTTTGAAAAGCTGGCAAACCTTTTGGTGAGGGAACAAGCCCTTAGCACATTGCCTGAGGACATGAGAATCTGGTTGTCAGATAGGGAATGCAAGACCACAGATGAGTTGGGGAAAAAAGGAGACCTATACCTAGCAAGCAGGGCAGCACTGCACGTGAAAGGGGTACCTAGTGCTGCACATGAGTATAACAGAACCCATGATGGGCAACCTAAACTGCTCCAACAGAGTCTGCCAGTAACAGGGGAAGCCATTAGTTCAAGTACACAGCCAGGATCAAGGATTAGATGTTTTACGTGTGACCAGTGAAGCCATGTAGCATATAGATGTCCATGGAGGCAAGGTGGGGAACAAAAGGTGGGGGAAGCACCAAGTGGGCATAGCAGAATGCCTGTGGTAAGTTGTCTGGAGACAACAAGGAAACAAAACTACTACAAGAGGTTATATTCTATCTTTGTAGATTGGAAACAGACCACTGCTAAGACAGGCACAGCCTCTGACCTAACCATTGTGAAGCCTTTAATGGTTAAAGAGGAGCACTACTTGCTTGGGCAGTCTACTCCAGTCAGAGATTTAGTAGAGATCCCATTCAAAGTACCTTTGGCTAGGGTTCACCTTGACTTGAAAGGCAGAAAAGGAAGCAGGCAAATAAGTGTGTTTGATGACATCCCTGCAGACATCCTAATAGGGAATGCTTTTGATAATGTAGTACCTTGTGTGCATGCAGCTACATGCAGTCAGGCTTGGAGACAGGCATGTGGGTCTGGTAGCCTTGGGGGGAATCCAGACATACTGCATTCTTGAAGCCAGGACTGCTGAGGTGGCTACTTCAGGAAGGGAGCTACCCTGGAGCAGGGAGACTGAAGGTGAGCCACAGCTGCTGGGGGTAGTGATGGTCCCTTGGACAGAGTGACTGCAAGGGCAAAGGGGAGTAGTAATACCCAGGCTGACAGTGAGGGACTACTGTCAGAGGATACTAGACCTCATGTGGAAGCGGAGTTGGGAAGCGTTAAAAAAGAGAGATGAGAGAGGCTCAGCTCTCTGGTCCCACAATGCAAGGTTTGAAGGAGATAGCTAGGGAGGTACCTGATTCTCAAGGAAAAGGGGATTCCATATACTGGAACAAAGGGTTACTGCATAGAGAATGGACCCCTGAGGGAGGGCTAGAGGGTGAGTGAATACAACAGTTGGTAGTGCCCAGAGCCTACCATCTGACACATCTAGCCATAGCCCATGACATTCCCTTTGCAGGTCATATGGGCAAACATCATAGAAAGAGATATGTTATGCAGAACATTTATTGGCCTGGGATTGCAAGGGATGTAATAGAGTACTGCAGGATCTGTGAGCAGTGCCAAAAAGTAGGCAGGCAGGGGACAAGGTCAAAGCTCCTTTGATGCCTTTGCCTATGATTGAGGAGCTGTTTCAGTGGGTAGCTATGGATATTGTGGGGCCTCTGAGTACCTGAATTTCCATAAGGAAGAAGTATATCCTAGTGGTAGTAGATTATGCTACTAGATATCCTGAGGTGGTAGATCCATCTTACATCAAGGCAGAGAAGGTGACAAATGCTTTACTAGAGATTTTCAGCAGGATAGGTTTTCCAAGAGAAATACTGACTGAGAGAGGTACCAATTTCATGTCAGACCTGCTGGTTTGTCTGTGAGAGCATTGGGGGATGAAGCAACTAAAGACCACCCCCTACCACCACCAGACTAATGGTCTGGTGGAGGGGTTTTCACCACCAGACTAATGGTCTGGAGGAGTGGTTAAACTCTACACTAAAGACCATGCTACAGGCATTTTCAGACCAGTTTAAGAGGGAGTTGGACAAATATTTGCCCCATCTGTTGCTTTCTTATGGAGAGGTACGCCAGGAATCCACAGGTTTTCACGCTTTGATTTGCTGTATGGGCATAGGGTGAGGGGACATCTAGATTTGATACTTGATGAGTGGGAGGGTAAGTGTGAATCCCACAAGGAGTCTGCTGTGGCATATGTCCTAAACCTCAGGACAAGGCTCAGGAAACTCATAGGCTTGGCCCAGGAGAACCTGGCAGAAATGCAACAGCAGAATAAGGTCTAGTATAAGAGGAATGCTTGAGACAGACAGTATGCTGTAGAGAAGCAGGTAATGGTTCTCATTTCTGACAGACACAACAAGCTGCAGGCAGCATGGGAGGGACCCTACAAGGCGGTAAGGAAGGTCAGTGATGTTAACTACATGGTGGAACTGCTAGGCAGGAGACAGGGGCACAGAATGTACCATGTTAACATGACAAAACTTTACCATGATAGAGAGATCCTTGTGCTGAGTATTTGCAGTGGATGGTGGGAGTCTAAGGGGGATCTGGTGACTGATCTCCACAGTGAGGCTCAGACTGACACCTCAGTGGAAGTGGTATCAGTATCCCAGCAGCTATCCCCTACCTAGGTTCAATAAATCAGAGTCATGTTACAGGAGTTTGGGGGTATGTTCACTGAGAAACTATGGTGTACCCACCTGGTAGAGTGCCATGTGGATACAGGACCCCAAAGGCCTATTAAGCAGGCCCCTTGTAAGGTGCCTGAGAGAGTCAAACAGACTCTAAGGAAGGAGATACAGGAAATGTTGGAACTGGAGGTAATCCAGGCTTCCAGCAGTCCCTGGGCCTCCCCAGTGGTGCTGGTACCAAAGAAGGATGGCAGCATCAGGTTCCGTGTAAACTACAGGAAACTAAATAGTTACACAGAGTCAGATGCTTACTCCATGCCTAGGACAGATGAAGCCCTAGAGCAGCTGGGTGGGGCTAAGTATCTGACACTATTGATCTTACCAAGAGCTGTTGGGAGGTGTATCAGGAACACAAGCAACAAGGCTATCGCAAAGGAAAAATGAAGGCAAATGTAGAACCAGGAAATTTAATACAAAACACCAGGATTTAGCACTTTCCTAAACCAGTTACTTCATCAGAATCAAATCAGTGAAGAATAACACCATGTTATACCCCTCCACTTGGTCACATGTTAAGCAAATACAACTGATTTATATATTTCTTAAAGACCCAAGCACGCCAAATATAAAAATCCCACAAAAACAAAATCAAAATTGAATCATTGTTACACTTACAAATAATACTCATAAATCTTGTATAAAACATAAACAATACCAAACATAGTAAAAAAATTGCATAAATGTGAAGAAATGTGTATATAAAAACAATTTATCATAAATATATCCCTATATAAAACAGGCCATGGTGGTGCAGCGGTTAGTGTTGTCGCCTCACAGCAAGAGGTTCTCCCATTCGATTCTCGGCTGGAGCGCTTTCTGTGTGGAGTTTGCATGTCCTCCCCATGGTCGGGTGATGTCTAAAGACATGCAGGTAAGTGCGTGCATGAATGGGTGTGACCTCTTTGAAGGTTGGGTGTCGGGCTGGCAATTTGGCACCGTAAAAATCCACTGCCAGTCATTAGCAGACCGGAGTTCCTCTCTGGCGACGCATAACCGTGAAAAGCCGAAAGATTTTATATCCCTATATAAAATTAGTGCAAGTTTATACAAGGTATGACTTCAGCCTTAAAACACCGCATATGGATAGTGTTAGTGTTAGTTAGATTGTGTTATTACAGTGGGAAAGATACATTCTGTTTAGTCACTTCGATGTTAAATCCATGGGAGGTGTATTACGTTTCTTGGATGATATTTTTATCATCTGGGATAGGTCTTTGCCAGAAATAGAGGGGTTCATGGAATTCATTAATTCCGCCACCACTTTCTTGAGGTTTACCCATACGATCATGATCCCTAACAAGTCCATCAATTTCCTAGATGTGACCATCTCCAAAGATTATCAAGTGGGGAAGTGGGCTAGTACAATTTTTAGGAAACCCACATATAGCAATAGCCTACTTCTCTTTTAGAGAAACCAGCTCCTACATCAAAAAATGGGAATTATTAAAGGCCAGTTTGTTAGAGTGGCCAGAATGGTCACTTCACACCACCAACTGGTAGTGGAATGCGAGAAACTGAAAGATATGTTACCCAAAAGGGGTTACCCTGAGACTTTGGTAGCTCCCATTTGTGAAGACATTATTTGGAGAAAACTGAATGGGGACATAGCGCCATTAATACATTCTAATTATACTTCAGTTCTGGTGGTGAAAAATGGGGGTCCTGGTGATTCAACTAGGATAAATCATGTCTTTGTTACCGAGTATTGTAATGAAGCTACCCAAATTAGAGATATTTTGTTCAAATATTGGAAGTTCTTTTCCCTTTTTAAGGACACTGGGGAAAAATTTGGCAAGGGTCCCATGGTTGTGTTAAGGAGGAGTAAGACAATAAAAATTTTTTGGAATAATCCCCCATACATTGTGAGTATGGCCACAGCAACAGGAGATCAGGCGCATACAAATGTGGCCACTGTAAGTATTGCCATGACATTTTGGAGGGTGACCATATTATCATTAAAGCTATGTTTATTAAGTCTAGGAGTTTTTGCAATCGCGATAGTTTTGGGGTGGTATATGCTGCTATATGCCAAACATGCCAGTGATATTTTTATTATGTTGGCAAAACTAAGAGAAAAATAAAGGAATGCATATATGAGCACAAAACTGATATTAGAAAACTGGACCTTAGCAACGCCTTGGCCAAACATATTATGGAGTTTCCTGGCCATTATTTTCATTTTTTTGTATTGGAGCAAGTGTTACAAGACATCAGGGCGTCCTTGGGATGACATTTTAGAAGAAAGAGAACTGCATAGGCAGTTCCAATTGAATGCCACTACCTACCCTGGTCTAAATGAGGGACTAGCCATATCCAGTGTTTTAAGGCTGAAGTCATACCTTGTATAAACTTGCACTAGTTTTATATAGGGATATATTTATGATATTTTTTTATATACATATTTCTTCACATTTATGCAATTTTTTTTTACTATCTTTGGTATTGTTTACGTTTTATACAAGTTTTATGAGTACTATTTGTAAGTGTAACAATGATTCAATTTTGATTTAGTTTTTGTGGGGGGTTTATATTTTACGTGCCTGGGACTTTAAGAAATATGTGAATCAGTTGTATTTGTTTAACATGTGACCAAGTGAAGGGGTATAACAGGATGGTGTTATTCTTCATTAATTTGATTCTGATGAAGTAACTGATTTATGAACGCGCTCAATCCTGGTGTTTTGTATTAAAATTCCTGGTTCTACATTTGCCTTCATTTTTCCTTTGGGATTGCCTTGTTGCTTGTGTTTCTGATATTTCAGTTTTTGTCTTCTTTGGCTATTGGCAGGTATGTTTTACTCCCAATGCTAGAGAGAAGTCAGCCTTTGTGACTCCTTTTGGCTTGTATGTGTTCATGAAGATGTCCTTT
Source organism: Protopterus annectens (assembly GCF_019279795.1). Lineage (NCBI taxonomy): Eukaryota > Metazoa > Chordata > Ceratodontiformes > Protopteridae > Protopterus > Protopterus annectens. Next base: position 1,946,717,262 of record NC_056725.1, on the reverse strand, counting down.
AGGATGAAAAATGCCCCAGTGACTTTCCAGAGGCTGGTAGATTGTATCCTAGTAGGAACAGGAGATTTTGCCCTTGCTTACCTGGATGATATTGCTATCTACAGCCATTACTGGCAAGAGCACTTTCAGTGTGTCAGGGAGGTGCTGGGCAGACTACAGAGGGCAGGGTTGACCACTAAGCCCAGTAAGTGTCAGGTGAGTATGGCAGAGGTCTCCTACTTGGGACATAGAGTGGGGAGTGGTAAGGTCAGGCCAGAACCTGCCAAAGTGGAAGCCATTTAGGCATGGCCTGCCCCTGTTACCAAAAAGCAGGTAATGGCATTCTTAGGGACAGCAGGGTACTATAGAATGTTTGTCCCCAATTATAATACTATACTGGCTCCCCTTACAGACCTGACAAGGAAAAACAGATCAGATTATGTAGTGTGGGCCTCAGCATGTGAGCAGACATTCCAGAAGCTTAAAGGGGTTTTGGGAGGACCCCCTGTGTTAGCCAGTCCAGATTACAGCAAAGAATTGGTTATGCAGGTGAATGTTTCAAACCATGGGGTAGGGGCTGTATTCAGCCCAGTTTCCTCACAGGGAGAAGAGCACCAAGTGATATATCTCTGCAGTAGGCTCCAATCCAGGGAGAAATGCCATGCAGCTGTAGAAAAAGGAATGTCTAGCCATAGTACAGGCAATGCAGAAACTTTACCTTTATCTGTATGGAAGGAAATTCACTGTAGTTAAAGACCACAATCCCTTAACATGGCTACATTGAGCCAGCCAGCAAAATGCCAAGCTACTAAGGTGGAGCCTAGAGTTGCAGGCATATGATATGACAGTGCAGCACCACGGTGGGGTTAGCAATGCCAATGCAGATGGGCTATCAAGACAGGGTATGATAGGCTCATTCCCTTCAAGCAACATTTCTCAAAAGGCACTTGAAATACTAGCTTGAGTCTTCAAAGGGGGTGAGAGGTGTAACGAAAGGAGGTATTGCCAGCACAGCTAGCTGGAATTTTGTAAATAATTATATGTCATTTGTGAATATCAAACTGATTTATACAAGATGCTGGTGTTACAAATGTATTAGAACTGTATGTCATGTGTATATCAAACTGATTTGTGCAGACATTTGTGTTGAAAAAGGTATTTGCAAAGTGCTTGTGTTTGAAATGTATCCACAGTGTGCCCCAATGGAGAGAACAAAAATGTACATGCACTATTGTAACTGTTTAAATGTATATGTTTTAATAGAGGAAGCTGGAGGGTTAACTTCAGTCTAGCATAAAGATGCTATCTCACAGACTTCAATGCAGCCAGAGACACAAAGTCTGTACTAGGAAGCTTTCTGTATTGTCTTTGGGGTGAACTAACTACTACTCTGGAAGTGTGGAAATATGCAATTGTTTTATGAGTTCCAACACCTGCCAAAGATCTGAGAAAAACCCTTGTGTGTGTATTTTCATGTGTAGGTGCTAAGTCCTGCCAGCTTATAGCAATGGGGGTTTGCATGAGAACTAGAAGTGAGATGACCGGAAGTGATGCCATTCTGCAAGATATGCCAGAAGTTATATTTTAGACATTATCTTAAGAAGTCTCTTAGTGAGACTGAGCATTCTGTATTCTGTCTTGGGCATGACAACAATAAGAAGGCCCATTCACTACATCATCTACCTTGCTCTATTAGGTAGGGAATAGTAACTCTCTTAGATACAGTCAAGAATATAGTAAAGCTTAGTTTTGATATTGTTTTTCTTTATTTATCTGAGTCTGTCCTTCAATGTTATTTTAAATATATCCTGTGTTTTGAACTTTGATGTCACTGTGAATATATACTTAGTATTTTCTTGTTTTTTTATTTATTATTAAATATATTTAAGCTGTTCATTGTGGCTGATCTTTGTAGAGATATTTAAGTTTTGAGAGTACTTGCATATTTATTTGATGACACTGTGTGGGCCATTCCTGATAGCCTTACTCTTGGTCAAACTACCATTTGTATTAATATTAATTTCACTCAGTATATTGGTTACCCTTGAAAGAGCCTTAAGGCAGCTGGCAGGAGTATCTGGTGGCAGTCATAACAACCTTCTGGGCAGAATGGGGCATAGCTAGTAAACCTGTGCCAGCCTTTCCAGGTGTGTGTGTGTGTGTGTGTGTGTGTGTGTGTGTGTGTGTGTGTGTGTGTGTGTGTGTGTGTGTGTGTGTGTGTGTGTGTGGGTGTGTGAGTGTGTGTGGGTGCATGTGGGTGCATGTGGGTGGGTGCGTGTGTGTGTGTGTGTGTGTGTGTGTGTGTGTGCGTGTGTGTGTGTGTGTGTGTGCGTGTGTGTAAATCAAACCTCAAAAAGTGTGTTTCAGCTACTTGGGCAGAGACACAAAGCACTGTTTGGACACTCAGCAGAGATCTCAACTCCGTAGCTGTGCCAGTGGGGAGTCTAACTGGGGTTCTGGAGAAAGATGGAGAAACCAGCCCCAGACTGATTGTGTTCCCCGTGTGCTCTTAAGGGAAATTGTGCTTGATATTACTTGATGCAGAGAGCTGCATCTGGAAATACTGTGTGCGTACCTGTTATCCTCCCAGTGAATGTCTCTCACTGGTGTCAGTGATGAAGACTGAGGCACCTTGATTACAGGACCAGTAGTGAGGGGTCATCACATGGACTATGATAGAATCATATTAGTGCCTGTAATGCAGTGACTTGAGTGTGTGCATGATATTGATGATCCTTGCTCCAATCTGTGTGTCATGCACCAGAATCCCGTATCACAATACTGTTAGTTAAAGTGCTTGCTGGCTTTGTGGGCTTTGTTCTTGGAGGATCGTTAGGTGTAGGCTTATGTGTAGTGTTAGGTGTTGCTTTTGGTGTGTGATTTAGAAGTTGCTGATGATAGGTGTTGCCATTTGATAGCTTAAGAGTTCCTTGAGGTATGGAGAGGTTGCTTTTAAGTGCCTCAGCATAAGAAAGTCTGTGTGTGTGATTCATGGGCAGCATGTGCATAGGATGTAGTGTGTATACTTGGCAACATTGTTTGCCTCCAAGAAAGTTATGTATGAGCATCTCTCGCATACTGTATTAGTTTCTTTAAGGACTAAAAGATTGTCGGAGTATATGAGACAATTGCTACATGTCTCAGGATGCCCATATCTACCAAGCTGTCCACAGAGACATTAGGAAATTGCAAATCCATGTAGTCAGGATGTGTATTAGGAATGGGCTATTATGGTTTAGGGACTTGATTTTACAGGGATCAGCTGATTGGTGTCTAGGGTTAAGACTAGATGTTAGATAGTGCTAAGATCTGATATTAGTTCTGTTAGATGCACTAACTAGCTGCCCTAAGCTTAGCCCCATGCAAACCATTTCTGTCTTACAGGTTAAAGTCATATATACTAGCTTTATTACTATACAAGGTACTGCTAACCACCACTGGGCAGTGAGCAGCTCCATGAAAAAGCACTTAATTTCAAGCAAACAAAAAAAAAAATCTGAAAACTAACTCCCATACCCGCTGGCCAATAAATGAGTACACTTTGAGCTCACTGGAATGTTTCCTAACTCATACAGGTCAGGTAAATACCTTCTGTCACAAGATGGATGATTCTGGAAATTCTTAATGTAAAAGCAAAGCAAAAGTAGCTCTCAAGTGCAGATTAACACTGAATAGCTAAGTCAATGATAACCCCTCTGGCTGGTGAAAACAATCTCACTTCAAGCCTCCCTGTGTATTTCTCAAGTCAGACTGACCAGGTTACTTTGCTACTGCTACTAGTACAGCAGTCCCTGTCTTCTTAATGCAAAACCACACCTTGGTTTAACCAAACTGAAAAGGTACCAACTAGCTACAACAAGTAATTATCCCTTTAAGCTACCTTGTGTGTTTCTCAGCTCAGACAGACCAGGCTACCTTTCTAGTCCTACTAGAACTGCAGTCCTAGCCTCCTTAATGCAAAACAACTTTAATTGACCAATAGTGAAAAGGTTTCAGAAACTAATCTAATAACTAACCACAACAATTAATTACTGCTTTAAGCCTCCCTGTGTGTTTTCCAGCTCAGACAGATCAGGCTACCTTTCTAGTCCTACTAGAACTGCAGTCCCAGTCTTCTTAATGTAAAAACACTCTTTAGTTAGCCACAAGGAAAAAGGTACCAGAAACAAATCTAACAACTAGCTACAAGTAGTTAATATGTGATTCAAAGGTGGACAAGCCAGTTAAAAGAAACAGACACACTTTAAGAGAATTTCAAAGTACACTAACAGTCTAAGTGGAGAGGCTTCACAGCTTCTTCTGCCAGTAACCAGCAAGATGAATAGGGGAGATAAGACTAGAAGGAGCTTCTAGGGTCAGGTATACAGAATATGAGGCTGGGATGAAGTTCTAAGGCAAGACATGCAATAGGAGCAGGTAACTCAGAAGTTTCAAAGAGTAAACGCATAACAGGAAGAGGGTGGGTGCATGGGGACCAAATTCAGAAGACAGCTAGAAAAGATGCAATAAAGTGAGGGCCAAGACAGAATACCTAGCCCAAGCACAGGAAAAAAAGCAGACTATAAAAATGCCATAAATTAATATCTTTAACTTCAGATAAAGAGCAAACACAACACACAAAACTGATTTAAAAGAAAAGATAGATGCAATATTGTAAATGTAGTTTAAATGTACTTTCCTGGATGCAAAATGCAGAGTGAATGCTTTGTTTTCAAGCTACCAATCTTCCAGCAGTCCCAAGACAGTTATTCTCTGTTCATATTGGTTTATTGGTAAATACAAGTCAATCAGTCTGCAGACTATTACACACTAACCAATAACCAGACAGTGAGCAAAGGTGACATTCAATCCTGTAGCTTGTGTCTTTGAGGTACACCTTAACCATTATGCCAAACCCCACCCCCTTTGGGTTTCATCCTTGGATAAGATAGAATGCTACTCAGTGTTAGGTTCATGCAGACCTAGGATGCACTATCTGAGAGCACCATTGTGGCTCTGTTCATGTTGTCAATGAAGGGATGTCTCAGACCATTTCCACCCACATGGACTATGACTGAGTCATGCTGGTGCTTGTGGTTCACTGAGTGTGTGCATGATCTGGTGGATCCTGACTCCTGATAGGCAAATGACCATAACCCCCTCCTTGCTCAGCTTTGTGAGTAGAACATTGATGTGTCTCATAATTGAGTCTCCTATAACCAAAATGTTGGATTGTGAGAATGTCTGCCTTATGGGCTTAGACACTGAGACACTGTGAGATGTGATTGAATGTGCCATGGTCTCTGTTGCTTCTGTGGATACTTATTATAATGTCTGCATCTCATAAGCATTTGAAGTTTAGGTATCATACTTTTAAGACCCTCAGTTTAGGTGGGTCAATGGGTTTGCCTTGTAGTTTGTGTGGTAGGTATTGTGCATTGTGTTTTTCTAATAACTTGTTTAGAAGTTGTAGTAATTTTATGTGAGAGGTTTGCCTCCAGAGGCAGTGCATAAATTACATCTCTCACATTCTGTATCAGATTGTTTGAAAATTAAGTGATTGTCAGAAAACATAAAACAGTTTATAAATTGTCTCAGGATGTCCATTTCAATTTAGTTGACTATTGAAACTGGCAGAACATGCAGATCCGTGGTTTCAGTTTTCTACAGTGTCCTTCAATGGGAGGGGTGCCAAGTGTATATTAAAATGAGGTTGTGATCAGTGATAAAAAAAAATGTTTTTATGCTCTTTTTGTGTGCAAACACTTTAAGGGAAAGCTAAGGGTGTATAAACAGATTTGCTTGGATATTTGGGGGTTAAAAATACAATCTTATTCTAATCTTGCAGATTAGATCTTGTTCATTCAAACCAGGTGCTTGTCAAACATTTATGAAGCCAGGAACTCTTAGGGGATAGTTTTATAGGAAAATGGATATTCTGAGTACCTATGGCTGTACAAGAAGCTGCTACCCAGCCTTGCCCAAGTACAATAACTTTATACAGGCAGAGAAATAAAAAGAAACAAGCAAAATAGCCTACTGCCTAATCCCAAGCATGAGTAAAGGTTTCCAAGTGATTATCAGCATAGAAAAAGACCAGGCTACTCTCTACTCTCTACTCTCACCAGAGGTCAGACCTAATATTTCTAACATTAAATCATTAAAATGAAGTCCAAAGTACAGTATATAATCAAGTTAAAACCCAACAATTGATAAGAATGGCAAAAAAAGCAAAAACTCTTGAAAGTAGGTAAGAGTGCAAAAACAATACAAATAATGTACATATATTACAGCAGCACTGGTATATTTTCAGATAAATGGAACTTAGCAACATAAAGTAATTATTTAGCTGTGGATACATATGAATACAGTTTAAATGTCAAATACAGAAAAAGTAGCTAAAAGTGCAAACATTTTGCATATAAGGTAAAAATATAGCAGTAGCACTTGTATATTTCAACATAAAGGGCATTGAAAGGTACTTCTCTAGCAGTAGAAACTGATAACCATGAAAAAAAAATAATAAAACACAATCCTGGAAGTAGCACAGCAGCCGGAGTTGTAGACAAAAAATACTTTAATTAGATTAAATGTTTTTGTCAGATTGTTACATGTGACTATACCAGAATCAAACACCCTAATGACAAGCCCAGAATAAAATATCTTACACAACTTGTCATGTGACTGCTTAAAACCAGTCTTAAAAAATGACAATGGCAATTCTACCCAATGAAGTAAAAGTTAACAGAATATATACATAATAATATATACAACTTTTTTTTAAACAAATAAGATCATAATCTTATGTGTGGGGGTGATTTATGTAGCTATATGTCAGCAATGCATGGGATTCTATATAGGTAAAAGTAAAAGCCATTTGAGAGACCGAATTTATGAACATCTTTTGGATATAAGAAACACAAATAAGAACAGTTCTTTATATAAATACATATTTTAGTTTCAGGATCATCAGTTTAAATTTTCTGTGACAGATATTGTACACAAGAATAGAAGAAGGGGACCTTGGGAAGACTTGATTGAAATGCGTGAGCTGTGGTGGCAACTTAGGTTAAATGCTACAGTTTTCCCAGGCCTGAATGAACATGTATGTATTGCTAGTGTGTTAAGATTATGATCTTATTTTGTTTAAAAAGTTTTTTGTGTCTTAATTATAAAAGGGGATCACTCATAAGCAAAAGATTTTTTTTATATATTTTTACTTGTATTTGTTATGCATATATTCTCTTAACTTAATTGGGTAGAATTGTCATTTTTTTTTTAAGATTGGTTTTAAGCAGTCATATGATGAGTTGTGTAAGGTATTTATTCTAGGCTTGTAATTAGGGTGTTTGATTCTGATGAAGTCACATGTTACAATTTGACGAAAGTGCTTAATCTAATTAAAGTATTTTTTGTCTACAACTCCATCTGCTGTGCTGCTTCCAGGATTGTGTTTTATTAATTTCTGTAGTGGATTGATCTGTTTTCAGCAGAAAGCCCCAAAAATCAGTTTCAAAGCTCCTGAATAATAAGTTGAGGCAAGCAAAATAGCCCACTGGCCAATCACCACAAGCACACTTTAAGGTTTTCTAATAATTATTAACACAGTAGAAGGCCAGGCTACTCTCTACTGTTACCATAGCTCTCAACTTTCCATCTCTAAAATGAGGAACACTAGCCCTCATAATGTGGAATAAATGTACAAAATGTAGAACGCATACTAACAGCTTACTAACAACTTCAACTAGGAAGGTCACAAGATGATCAAAATATGCTGGCTTGACTTATAAAAAAGATCTTTAAATGAAGTAATATGATTAACTTCTAGTTACTATGAATATCAGTTGAAAAAACTCCTAGCACTAAATGTGTGACAGAATCTTTCAATGTGGAACTTCGAGGAACATGAACTTTTTAAGAGTTCAAATGAGGTACGTTCCTCGTAATGATGTACACTTGAGAAGTATGACCAGTGGGCATATCTAACTTTTCTAACTTTAAACCGCAGAAATGAAGTCCAAAGTGCAGTAAATAACCCCCTTAAAACAGCAAATGAAACAACCAGCACTTAGAGTCAGGTAGAAGGTGCATAAGCTAAACAGTTGATAACAATGGCAAAAAGCACTGCAAAGTAAGTAAGAGAACAAAAACTGCACAAAATTAAAGCAGCACTAGTACATGTCCCGACAAAGTGCAACAGAGCAATATAGAATCATTATTTAGCTGTGTTTGGATCTGAATAAAACTCAACAGTCCAATAAAGAGACAAAAACACTGCAATTAAAAGTAGCTAAAAGTGGAAATAAATTCTGAAGTAAGGCACGAATATATTAGTAATGGCTTCCTAGTGAAATGACAACAGTAGTAAAGTCAAGTGCAAAAACAAAAAAAAAAAAAAAAAAAAAAGAAAAATACAGAAGCACAAAACTTGTTTTTCCCCCTTCCCCTGGAACGTATATACCAACTCCAGAATCACCATACCACAGAGAAAAGGGAATGTTCTCAGATATGGCCATCTCAGACTTGGTATATGCAAATCCATTTTTTTTGGCCATTCAGTCTCTGTATTTTGGGAATCACTGAAGGAGGTCATGACTTTTTAGTTACCATTGGTCGCACTTGTATATTTCAAAATAAAGTGCAAAGCAGCACTGAGAAGTTCTTATTTAGCAGGGATTGCTCTGGATGCAGCAGAAAACAATGGTGAAGCTCTGAAATAATGAGCCGAGCTTTATTCAGGCAGAGAAAAACATTAAGCAAGCAAAATAGCCCACTGGGCAGTCACACCACAACCACACTACTCTGTAGTCTCACCAGGGGTCAGACCTAATATTTCTCATTTTAAATCACTGGAATGAAGCCCAAAGTACATCAAATAACCAAGTTAAACCAGTAAAGTAAACAGTCACATTTAGAGTCAGGCAGAATTGCTGAAACGCAGCAGTTGGTAACAATGTCAAAAGGAGCACTTTAAAGTAGGTAAGAATGTAAAAACTGTAAATAATGCACAAATATTAAAACAGGACTAGTATATTTCCAGATAAAATACAACATAGCAATACAGAGAAATTATTTACTTATGGATGGATCTAGATACAGCTCAAAAATCAAATGCAGAGGCAAAAGCAACATCACTTAAAAGTGGCTAAATGTGCAAATTACTTTGCAAATAAAGCACTAATATATCAGTAGTGATGCATATTTCAAAAATGCAAAACTGAACAGAAAAGTACTTCTTTAGCAATGGATTAAAATGGAGTCAGCGGAACCTCAGAAACTGTTGACTTGTTAACGGTGAGCAAACTTACATTCTCCAGCCTGCCATCTTATCCTACTGCTGTAAAAGCAGAGGACAGCCATATTTTGACACTAAAGTTGTATAGTTCAATGTACAGCATGCTGCACAATGTATACAACAGAAATTACACCCCCTCAGGTTCTTATAGCATAAGAAATGGAGTATCTCATCATGTCTCATGTTTTTTCACGTCAGCTTATCATACATCAGTAGAAGCAAAGTTACTTGGATACAATTATTTCAAAAAGCTGGAAAGTTTAGAAATAATTGTTCTGCATCTTTTAAAGGTGATTGTTGAACACAGGCAGTTGTTTTTTGTAGTGCAGTGGATCGTGTTCTCTTTTTTTTCCAGGTCATCTTTGCAATGTTATTGAATGCCATTATTTCAAGTTTGTTTATAAATATGCTGTTTTCAGCTGTCACAGTATTTGGCTTCTGAAATGACAGTAATCACAGAATGACTGTGTTTGATGTGGATATATGATGGTGAGGAAAAATAAGCAGAACGTTTACCTCCTTTAGGGTAAAACTTGCATATTGCTTTTAGAAGTTATTTGCTGCTGTCATTTGAGGAATGCACTATAGTTATAACTTCTGTAGTTTCTGTTTTGTACACTGCAATCAATCACTCACTCAAACAATAAACGTCTTTCTAAAAATGCATATTGTGCACAGGTGTGCCTCATAGTAGTACACAAGGCAACAATGCTAAGCATGGAGCTATCTCCAAGCAGCCTAGAAAGCTTTGTTTTGTGCTAGATATAGCTATCATGGTAGAAAAAAATGTCAGTAAATATGAGTGAATTAAATGTTTCTGCATTGGAAAGTGAAGAAGAAATCTGGACTGGTCTGTATTAAACTTTAGAAAATTACCTATACTTTTTTACACTGTTCAGAATCCAAGATGGTGGCTATTACAGAAATGCAGTTTTCATCCTGTATAAGTGGTGCAACACATAGCACACTCACCTTTGGTGCAGAAGACTGTGGGTTCTATTCCCATCCCAAGTAGTCGGATTGCTGGCAGTGCAGCACAAAAGGGTGCTGCACTCCTGAATGTGTTCTCCTTTCAATGTGATGTTAAACCAAGGTTCCACCTGCTTGTGTTGATGGTGATGGACGTGGATATAAAAGATCCTGTGGCACCTATCAAAAAGCTAAATTTCCCTAGTGGTATAAATACCATCTCAAGTCTTCCCTCATGTTCTAATAGTGTTACACCCCTGCATCACTTTCCTAATTAGCTGATGGTGTCTCACTCCTATTAACCTGGTCAACAAATGATATATAAATAAATGAATGTTAAAAATTACCAGATTTATAGTGAGAGTTATAGATTACCAGATCTACAGTGAGAGTTATAGATTACCAGATTTACAGTGAGAGTTAAAGATTACTAGATCTACAGTGAGAGTTATAGATTACCAGATCTACAGTGAGAGTTCTAAGTACTTTGATGCAGGCTACAGTGAAAGACATTCTAGATATTAAACAAACTACTACCAATTTATGCAACACAGCTCTAGAAAATGCAGCAAACCTTGCATCAACAGCAAACAGAAATGCAGGGTTAGTATGCTGTATTGTATTGCCAGGTGAGAGAGTTTAAACAGTTATAAACACCTACTTTTCTGCCTGAAATCAACAGTGATGATCTTGACAATTGATCCAGAAGAAATTAATCTCAGAATTCAGAGGTTACCTGAAAGGATCAAAGGCACAGATAACAGTAAAAATTTTTTGGAAGGAAATTGCAGCTTGTTGGAGGTTGCCAGTACATTTGTATTTGAGAAGGCACACATAATTTTGTATAGAAAACAAAACATTACATTTCCCAGTAATCTGATTTTCAAATTCTTTGATTTCAATAATAAAGAAGGAATAGTAAAGAAGAGAAGATTACTAGGGTTCACCCTGAAAGTATTTGGGCCCCCTGTCAGAATCATTATGATTGCAGTGCAGTTTCATATAATAAATGGAAAACATTTGTTCTAATTCTAAGGAAGAAAAATGAACTTTCATGTGGCATTCAGGTGAGGTTTCCGGTCATCATTTTGCTTTGAAGGGCTCATAGCAGTTTTTCTTTTTGAAACAGGAGAAGCAGACATTTTTCTAAGGGAATGATAAACTTGATAATGTCCTTATGCAGAAACTATAAAAATCCAGTGTTCAATCATATGTGGAACACAAAATAAATGGCAGATCACTTTCTCTGACCTTCACTCCATTAAAAATTTCTATTACTCAAAGAGAGAGAGAGAGAGAGAGAGAGCAACATCATGGTCTGTAATGTGGTATCGACCTTTGGCAAAATGCACAGTCTTAAAATGTCTAGAGCACAGGCTAATGGAACCACATTTCCAACTCCCTCTCCACTCAGCGCAGACCACAGATAAAGGAATCTGATTCCAAATTTACTCCTTGGATATTTCAAGATGAAGAAGAAATCACTAAAATGGAAAACATCTTGTTAGAAATCCTGTTACTGAAAGTGTTGATTCATCTGAGACTGTAAATGCAAAATAGTGTAGACCGTATGGGCCAGGTTGACTTATACTATACTAAGAAGGGTTTGTACTTATTAATACCTTATTAAGGTAAGAGTCACTTATGTATGCATTGGCTATTTTTCAATTGTTATAAGCCAATAACTCTATAGAGAATTACATAGGATGGTAGTTAAAAAATGCAAGCACACAAATCAGTCTAAAAAACTCAAACGCATTATGTCTGATCCAGGTGTAGCTATACTATTCTTTAGTGATAAGTTTGACCATGGACAGTCTTAAATATTCAGGGGGTTGTTAGCAGTTTGCCATGAATATATTTGTATGGCTGCAAATTTTATTTTACTAGTGTGAAACCTAATAAAGCATAATATGACTGTTTAATATATATATTGATGCTCTAGCATGCTTTGTTTTCATACAATAAGAACGGCATTGAGGTATAGTTTTGTAACTGAATGTGTGATAGTCATATTTAAAGAGTTAGACTATTGATAAATGAAAGGTTGCACATTTTAGCTAATGTTCTAGATATATGTGAATGGTCATTACATGTACTTTGTGTGTTTGCATTTGTGTGCATGTGTTACTAAAACATTTATTAATTCAATTTGGATAGTATTTCTAGGAAGTCAGGATGATTGCAACCATATAAGTCAGTGTTGCTAAAGGAATGTATATTTATTGCTCAGAAAAATTGCTATAATTGATTTGTCTTTGGGAAAAAGAGCTCTTATCTTCATGTGTGTACTAGAACTTAATTGTTAAATCTATATGTCAAGCAACTGTGTATTAAGGATTTTTTGTACGAAGGTCCATTAGTTTTGGACCAAATATTAAATGCAGTATATTCCAAGACAAAATATGATATTTAGAATGTATTGCTTGCCAATAGGTCTAGTAAAGACAGTGATGATAGAGCAGTAGATCATAGCATATTGTTTATTAATGGGACAGTTAAAGGGATTTCATCCACTATTAAAGCAAAGTCTGTTCTGCATGAGTCATTTAACTGGAGACGTAACATAGTGTTTTTGCAAGAAATGAAGATAAAGCATAAAAGTGAACAGAAATGTCTTACCGAATGGAGAAGGTAGAAAGGGTTGAGCTTAGCTACATCACAGAAAAGAGAGGTGAATGACTTGCATGCATAAATCACTAAATTGGGGCGCCATAATGTTAAAAACATCCATCAGGGGGATGATTACTGGTAAGAATAAATGTAAATGATGCACTGCTTGTGTTAAGAAATTATTATTATGATCCAAATGTAGATGACCCTGCTCTATTAAGGAACTTCATCAAGGTTGTCAGTGGTCTTAAAGGTCAGAGGGTAAAATATAGTCTAAGGGGAGATTTTAATGCAGTACCAGACCCTGTAGGAGACAGAATTTCTGCAGGCAGAAATAGAATTCTTCATGTTACTTATGCTATTATAGAGATCTTAGAGGAGTTTGATTTAATTAACTGTTGCTGAGCTCCGAACTCCACAGTTAAGGATGACAATTTCTTTAGCCTTATACTAGGCATTACTAGCAGAAAAGTTTACTGGTTGGTTTAGAAGTAATTATTATTCAGAACATCAGAGGTTAATATTTTTAATTCCAGCCTTTCTTTCATAGCCCACTTACCCTTAATGCAATAACATTTCATACAGAAATGACTTATTCCATTTCTCAGAAATCTGATCCTTTGTAAAGGACTGGAATAAATTCACAGTACTGAAACATGACAACATCAAAATGACTATGAAAGATCTATGTTATGATTTGCTCATGAAATGGTATGGGTTAAAAACCCAGATCAAGAAATATGCTAATGGTATGAGAAGGACAGAGACATGTTTACATATAGATAGAATGTCAGTGTTACAACAGGACATTAAACAGATGTAAGAGGATTATAAGAAGAAGACAAGAACAGCTAAAATGCTGCAACACAAATGGAAATGAATGAAATTAAACATGAAGCTTTAACTTTTCAAAACATTCCTGACAAGTGGGAATGTTATGTTTTTTTATATGCTAAAGGTCTAATATCTTCTAAGCTATTAACTAGAAGATGTACAGAAAAGCTGTAGAGCTTATGCTAGAGGAAAAACAGGATGAAGCCAGATATCTACTGTTAATAACAGGTGTGAATAACAGGAGTGTTGACGGGGGAGTGTTGTAAAACATTTGCACAGATTGGGAAAGGACAGTGGCCAAGGTGGTGATGAGGGGTGGCCAAGGTGGTGCAGAGGTTAGTGTTTTTGCCTCACAGCAAGAGGTTCTCCAGTTCAGTTCTTGACAGGGGTGCCTTCTGTGTGGAGTCTGCATGTCCTCCTTGTGGTCACAAGGGTTTCCTCCTGGTGCTCTGGTTTCCAATCACATTCCAAAGACATGCAACAGGTGGATTGGACTCTCCAAATTGGCTGTAGGTGAGAGTGTGTGTGTGGAAGTGAGTGGTATGAATGAACTTCCGCAACAGGGCTAGCCACCTGGTGGTGTAAACCTTGGCTCAAGATGATTGTCGCTGCTGAAGTGACACCCCAACCCCATGTGCAAAATGGGAAAAGGGGTTGAGGATAGATGGATGGATGGAGTCCTTAGCTCAGAAGGGATTTGTTGCTAACCTGACACTGCCCAGAATAGATATGCAACAACTGCAATAATCATACAGAAAAAAAAATTCATGAAATATTTCTTAGACTATTTCCTTATGCTACATTCAAGTTTAGGTAACTGGGCTTAATCAAAATTAGACATTTATTAATAGAAGAAATTCTCATCTATTCCTTTATTTGCCTCTAGACAGTTATAATTGTACTGGGGAGCTGTGAGAGCGGAATAAGGTACATCCAAATTTATGATGTAATAAGTTTATTTCATAAAACTGTAATTTCATTCCAACAGTTGTTTATTTTTGTTTTCTTTTTATCGACTATGACGACGTTTAACATGAAGAAAAACAGATATGTAGTGCATTCATAGCTGTGGTTACGCTAAAAAAAAGTTTGAATAATATCCTGGTTAAATGCTGGTATAGCACAAGACCGGGCCTTAACAATGCATTATCAAGTGACTCCTAGGCACTGTTAACATTGAGTCTATAAAAAAGGCAGACAGCTCTGACCTGAAAACAGAAGCAGCAGGACATGAAATAACTTCATTTCAACTCCCATTTCCACCTGCTGTCTGCTGAAGTACATCAAATACTTCAGTTACAACTGCCTCCCTTACACAGGAAATATGTAAGGACATTAATCACTTCCCACTGCTTTACTGGCTTTCAAAACTGCTACAACACATCACTTTTTGTTTTAATCTTAGTCTAACTAGCAGTACATGCAGAATTAAAATTTCCATGCACTACAAAGAATTATGATTGTATCTCTGATTGCAATGAAAAATTATGTGTTCTCCACCTGAGTGCCAAGACTTATCTCTCAAGCTTTGCTTTTGAGGTGAATTTCTTGGCATCCATGTCTCGAACAAATAATGTGCTCATTACGATCTGTGACCCACTCTTAATCTTCTTCGTTTTTTACAAAAAATAATATTGGTGTACACTGGATTTATGTATCACTTTGTATAAATGCTGGCAAAGAATGCATTGTTGGCATTCAGTCATGTGTATGAATTTTATACAAGTTTTAGTGTTTATAACTAATGGTATTTACATAAAACGGGAAGATGTATTTAAAGGATGTCAGTATATTGGTCCCATAAATGGAAGATAAAACATACAGTACATATTTTTCATGTTGACTTTTCAGTCATTATCACTGTTGTGGCATTTGGAATTTGCTAAATTGCACATTTCCACCTACTAGAAAGCTTCTGTAGTCTGCTTTATCCAGAAAAAAAGGATATTTCCTTCTGATATTTATAGAAGCATTATATTATTTCAATGAACCCATCACTTTGTTTCAGAATATGCTCCACCTTCATGCAGTGTAACACTATGAAGTCGGCAGGCAATGATGGTACTAATTCACATAGACAGACTCTTAAAATATTAGTGAATCAAATGTCCAAAGTAATTAAGTAACTTCATTTGCCCAAACCTTCCCCCAGTATTCATGTAATAAACCTATTATCTGAGTGAGGATTTTCCTGACCTATTATGACCTGGTCATGTATAAGTTGACAGTAATCATATTTTATTACTTAGCCTGTTCCGAATATCATTTCTTATATTGAAAATATAACTGGATACCACACACAACTTTGATTGAGAATTACCTGCAGACATAGTTAGGTAAACTGCATCAACCATTATTACTCCAGGACCAGACAGGTCTTCTCATTCATACAGATATTGGAAAGTGAGGCAACGCAAAGCAGACCTGTCATCTCTGAAGCAGTCAGTGCCACTTGTCTGTGAGAGGGATGTACTCACCAAATTCCAGACAAGCTGAAGAAAGTGATTGCTACTGTTAGCTAACACATTTATATGTATGGATCTATAAGTCTGAATATGAACAACTGACTTATAAGAATCTCATACATTTGAAAAGTATAATCCAAGGCAGCGAAGAGCAGCAAGAAACAGCGATGAAGCCAAAGGTAATCTCCACAAAAAGTTTATTCAAACACACGACATAAATTTCTCCAATTCCTTCTCTCAAACACACAACATAAATTTCTCCAAATCCTTTTCTCTTATGCTTTCGCTCAGTGCAATACTGAGCTTTATCAAGATAAAAATGCAGGGCAGAACAACCTTATTTGTAAGTCTCTTAATGAGATCATGTGCTTCGTTAATTAAAACCAGTCAAGTTACAATTAAAATTAATTGGTGACCAATTTAAAATTCAAGAGCAAGATGTTGTATGAAATACATACAATCCTAAATAAAATACCTTTTGTTAAATATGTTGTAGTTAAAAAATATGTTATTTAAAAGATATGTCATTTGAAAATCACAAAGCATTTGTCCTGCCCAGATATGGAAATCAAGTTCATTGTGTTAGACCAGATAACACCCGACAAGAGAGGGGGTGACTGGGAGACTAAATTGGAATATAGGGAACTTATATGGCAACTAAGACTGGATGCAGCTAAATGGCCAGGGTTAAATGACTACACCAATTTAAGTAGTGTTTTAAAACTAAGAAGAGCTAAGTTATAGCATACAGCATTTAGTAAGAGATTATCAACATTACTTACTTGTATCAAATTATTTGTATTTTATATTTATATTTATTCTGAGTATAGGGAATGTAATCTATGTAACAACGTTTGAACACTTAATACTTTATTATTTTTATTTTTAATTCTTGCATTTTTAACATTTGATTTTTATCTATTACTATTTATTACTCACATCATTTATTTGTGGTACCCCATTGTAATATTTATTGCACACTAAACAGTGTTATAAGAATCAATCACTACAAATGTGGTTTCATGGGACATTAACATATAACAATATTTATTTATTTATACACGAATGCTTTGTGATTTTCAAATGACATATCTTTTAAATAACATATTTTTTAACTACAACATATTTAACAAAAGGTATTTTATTTAGGATTTTATGTATTTCATACAACATCTTGCTCTTTAATTTTAAATTGGTCACTAATTAATTTTAATTGTAACTTGACTGGTTTTAATTAACGAAGCACATGATCTCATTAAGAGACTTACAAATAAGGTTGTTCTGCCCTGCATTTTTATCCTGATAAAGCTCAGTATTGCACTGAGTGAAAGAGCTTGAGAAAAGGATTTGGAGAAATTTATGTCGTGTGTTTGAGAGAAGGACTTGGAGAAATTTATTTTATGTGTTTGAATAAACATTTTGTGGAGATTACCTTTGGCTTCATCGCTGTTTCTTGCTGCTCTTCGTTGCCTTGGATTATACTTTTCACTTGGTCTTGGTTTCAAGCTTTTTGTTGTGTTCTTAATCTCATACATTTAACAACTGCTAAAGAAAAAAGTAAGTAACCTAACATGAGAATTACTCAAATAAGAGTAAGCTAGAATCTTGAGTGGTGATGGGAGAAAGATTGAAATTATCTTTGGAACTTTGTGGTAACAGATTACATGGGTCTACTTTGAATGATCAAAATTTCAAAACTTAGAATGTCATATGGCCAGGACCATATGACCAAAGTTTTAAAACTTCGAACATTAAAAAAAAAAAAAAAACAAAACAAAAATAAATTAATACACATTTATGCAGGGGGTTAACCCCCCCTGTACTCCCACACCCTCCGCTATTAAAATGGGTCTATATCATATATTCGAAAGTTGACAATGTCGAACGCTCTAAAGAGCAAAAATGCCAGAACTCAAAGTTCTGTTATTGAGATTGCATTACAGCGAAAATCGGAATATTTGCCCTTTCCTCACTGTAGTGCGATCTCAGAATTGGAATAATTATTTAGCAGGGGTAGGAGTTTGAGTTCCGGCACTTTCAGTCTTTAGAGCATTCAACATTGTCAACTTTCGATTATATGATATAGACTCTATTAAAATATATCAACTCTGAGATCGCACTACAGCAAGGAAAAGGGAATATTCCCATTCCGCGCTGTATGGAGATCTTCGTTTAGGTATTCGAAGTTTTAAAACTTCGATCATATGGTTTTGGCTATATGAAATTCGAAATTCTGAAACCCTGATCACTTAAATGGGACCTGAGTACATATATAGTATGTGTGTGTATGTGTGTGTATCTATGTGGATTTAAAGTGGGGAAAAGCAAGACAGAATGTTAAAAAGCTCTCTGCATTATATGCAAAAGAAGGCAATACTCAAGTGCTTTGCGATGATTCAGAAATCACATCTAGTGCTGAATCATTTCTATTACACTGAAATACAATTGATTGGGAAGCCATCTTCTTTTTCCATGAAGCAATTATGACAGCAAGACAAAGGCGGTAACCATTTTAAATTCAGTGAGTCATGAGTCTCAGAATGGCGAGACTAAATGTGTGAAAATGAGAACTACAATCAGCCCAATATTGTTATGTCTCACAGTATTCCCTTCTCTCCAAGGTATGACAGACTTGAAGTTGGTATACATAAGTAGCATGGAGGTTTGGGTGCAACCCACAAATTAGAAGGTATAGGGGACTTACCACATGCAGTAAGGAACTTTAAAGGGTAATGGTGATTGTTGGCGTTCTCTTTTCTCCTTTTGTTTTACTGTTTTATTTTCATAATTCTAGTTTTGCTGTTTTATTTTCATAATTCTAGAACTCATAATTATTGGTCTGGGGATTGCAATTGGGAGCTTAGCAGGACTGACAGATATCAGGGTGGAGCTGAACATTAGTATAATGTCAGCCAGTGGTGTATGGCTGCCATTCAAATTCACAGACTTATTCCTGCTTCAAGTAGGGAGGGAAGGGAAATGTGCGTGTTTCACAGAATTATTCCTGCTTCAAGTAGGGAGGGAAGAGTGTATGTGTGTGTGTGTGTGTGTGTGTGTGTGTGTGTGATGCCCCAATTAGGTATACCTGGTGGTTAATGTTACTCAGGCTCAAACCCTGTCCCTTAGGTACAAGAAACAAGAGCCTGAATTCTTTATCTGTACCACCACTTGTGATTCAAGGAGTTGAGTCCATAACTCTCAAATGTCCAGATTTTCACAGACTATCTGGACTGTTTGGCTCATACTGTTGGTCTGTTCCTGTTGAAATTTGTGGTTTTCTGTCAAATCAGTGAGAACTGAATTCACTAAATAATGATAGCCATTTAAGTTTCAGTGTTCCTGTCTTTCAGGAAAAGCATTGTAACACAAAACATTTTATTCTAACAACTTTCTAAGATATACAAGAAATGTTTAAAATGCGTCCCTGGTTTTGGGCCTTTACCCCCCCCCCCACCAATATATTTTGGCTTTTTTCTAGATTTCATGTGCTGGAAAGTTGAGAAATATTGTTGAGTGTCAAGTGGATTTTACAAAGACCAGAGAGCTTTAGGGGAAAATAAGTTTAGTGCTGCTGATGCCAAGGCTGTTTGCATTGTTAGTAGCACAACAGGTAGTATACTTGCTTTTGATGCAGAGGGCTGTGGGTTCTACTACCACAGTTTGTAGATGGATTTCTGATACTGTACTGTGTTATATTTTAAAGTGGTGGATGCTGTAGTCCTGAGAATTTGCTCCATTGGAGGAGATACCTAGTAACTATGAACCTGTTATCATTTGCCATCCATTCCCTATTGCAATATTACTAGTTTATCATTTTTAATGTAACATAGGCAATTTATTATTCAAGGGCAATAGGCACTTTATTTGTAGATGAAACAATGGATATAAAGTTGTTTGCTGGCAGCAACCTCTTCATTAGTTACAGATCTCTTTAATGTGGGATTATTTAGATGACTTTTACTTCAGCAGAGTTTGTGCATGTTTAATAATATTGTTGGACTACAATGACAGAAGTTTGAGTAGACTTTTACGATAGAAATATTCTGAATTAGGCAGTTTTGTCATTACTGGTTCATACATTTTGTTTCATTGCTTACTGGAAAAATGTTCAAAACAAAAAAATTAAAACACACTGTAGCAAGTGTGCTGTATTATACAAGGAATATAATTTAATACAATCATGAAGGTGAATCACAGAAAACATGTATGTTTGCATGAGCCTAAATATGTTTGCAAGGAGCCTATGATTTGAAATCAGCCCAAAAAGAAACTTTATCCGCTACTGGCCAGATGCATTTTTTAATGTGGGTTTCAATGCTGTTTCAATGAATGTGGGTTTCAAGGACAGAGAAGTTTTAATGCTAAATCTGTTTTCATTGTGAGACTCTATTGCTTTGTTTAGCAGATGTCTATCCATGTTTGTGCTATAAGATTTAAAATAAAAGTTTTAAATGAAATCCAAATAATCATTGCAGAAGTAAAGCATAAAGCCATATGCACATTACAATGTTTATGGTAAATGGGGAGAAGTAGCCAAGTAATGGGACACTGGAATGGCTGCAGGAGGGAGGGCTGTGCATGGGGGGTTCCATTTGACCATAATTTTGTGAGGGTGGCGGGGTGGCACAATCAAAAACAGCCCCAAGTGGCACAAACTCTAGCTAAGCTACTGATGTCAGCTTAATTTGGTAGCTCTAGCCATCCTAGCTAATTAATTTGTATCATTACACTTGCCTGCTTCTTTCCTGAGTTGCTACCACTAGCAATATAAGATGTTTTAGTGTTGAGTTAAATGTTAGAATCTACAACTGAATTAGTAGTGTGGAATCTATAATAAAATTAGTGTTAACATCCCAACAGGTGGTACTACCCCACCAAGTATGGTAATTGTACCTCAGTCTGAAAACCATGCACAGAAGTCATGCCTAGAAAGTAAACTGGACAGAACCCAGTATAGCTGGTGCCATATATGTGATCTAGTCCATCTTTATTAATTCCTGGTGAAAAGCCTAACATTAAATATTGGCAAACTAAAACTACTCTTTTAGAAGCAGCAGTGTCTTTGTTAGCTGTGTCACAAATGCAAAAGGTTTGGATGGTCATCAACAAAAGTCAATCAATTATCAGATGGCTACAACAAAATCTGGATGACTTACAAAACAGGCACAGTGAAATTATCATGTAAAATGCATGATGAAGGAGCTTAATAAGGTCGCCTTTACAGAAGAACATTTTCACAAGGCACTCCATCTGCCACCACCTACTTCTGTAATTAAACAAATGGAACACGTCTTAAGGAACCTTCAGGTCACACACAACCTTCAAAGTGGATTATATTCAGTCTTTTGCATTATAATGCTAAAATGTAGATGAAATGATGTATAGAAACAACTCTTTCACTATAGCTGGTAAACAATTAGATTGTTCCAGGACTTTCCTGCTGACCTTATTTTGAAACACAAAGTACTTTACAATGTTCAGCAGTTTTGTTATTAAATGGTTTATTAATAGCTTTTAAATACCCTTGGAACCAACTGCTACAATTCAATTTGCTACTACACAAAACTTCTCGTATTTGCCAAACTGTACCACCTTATGGTCTTAGTGGTAATTAAGTGGAAAGACTATTTACTGTGAAATGTTAAGTATTTATAGTTATTAGCAAATTTCAACAATTGTTGTTTACAATGTCTCCTACTTTAAGTTGGTTCAGGTATTGTTAGAAAAATATGTATTAATGTGTGTGCTTAATGCTAATTAGAAGCTAAAAGAGTTAACACGTTTTTCATTCTATTTTATATACACTATTTTCTATACAGCTTAGTTTTATATGAGACTAAAAGATGCTTTTGAAACTGCAGTGTGCTTTCTGAAAACTTGCAAGATGCCCTCTGACCTAGTAACTGCTAGCACAGCAAAATTCATGTTTATGTATTTTGGAAATGTACTTGAAAAACAGGTGATTATCTGCTAGGTCAGGAAGCAATGAATGAACAATTCTATATTCTATAGTGTTATGATTTTGAACAATTAGCTCTGTTCGTGGTATGAGAACGTGCACAGCTGCAGAAGGAAGAGATAAAGACAAACAAAGAACTGTTGGAGAAATGAATTGCAATCTATACTTGCTTTGTGCTCAAATTAGCCGTAGTACCTTGAATGGTAACATTGCATATATCTAACCGGTGGTAGCCAAGGCCACGTTGTTTTTCTTAGGAAGTTTCTCACAAAAAATTGATAGTATAAGCAGAAAAGCATGAAAACAACTGCTATGTAATGATGATGTTAAAACTTGTGATCTGCTACGTCAGCTTGGCAGGCAATGTCTTATTAGAAAATGTATAAAAATGCTGGTATTTCCTGATTATAGTTAGACAAACTCTGTATTAGCACGTTTTTGTCTCCTTGCTGCAAGATTAAAGTGCCTTAACCTGAACCTACTGTGTATTGATCATTTTTAAAGTATATTTTTCCTTTGACAGATTGGTCCTTCGAGCCGGAAATATCTCTCGCTCTAGCTCAGGTCAGATGGGCCCGGTGGCATGAAACCGTACGGGGAAGAAGCCACATCAGTTCTTCTGCTTTGAAAGACAGTCGACTGAATTGTTGTTCAAAAGAGGCCAGCCACTGTTTCTGATCTGCGATTGGAGGACGAGTCAACGTTCCGGTGGGATCAAACAAGGAGGCTCAGGTAAGGAGGAATTTACCTTTTTCTGTTTTAGATCAGGGACTTGTTACAGTATTTTTGTTTTTGTCAGGGAGATTTGCAAGTGCAGATCAGGACAAAAAAGATTGCTGTCTTGTCATAGATCAGGGAAACAGAATAGGTAGGCAGTTATTCTAGATAAACTGTGAAGAAGTGTAAATCATGGTACCACGTGACAAAAAGGGTTACGTAACAATTTCTAACTTAGCTAAGACAACATGGGAAATCAGTGCACAAAAAGTTCCCGAGATCCGCCCCTAACCGAAGACACGAAATATATGCAATTACAGCGTGCCAACAATGTTAGGTATTATACAAAATGGGTTAATAAATACAAATTTGATGGTAATTTAGATAAACCTTCACTTATTAAACGTGTCAGACAACTTAAAACAGACGCAAAAGGTCAGCTAAAAAAGCAACGTCAATTAGGAGTCCCTCAGGCACACAGGTGGCTTGAGGAAGCAAACCGCAGGGAACAAAAAATAAAAAATTCAAAAGCAATGTTTTTAGATAAAGAAGACAATAACTTGGTAATAGCAACAGCCCCTCCACCCCCTCCACTTCCCTTACCAGAATATGAAGTGAGTGGACAAGCAGATCCACCTCTGCTATACCCAGCTGTTCCTGCAAAACCAAAACCATTTGTCAGAGATCCTATTGAGACTAGGTCTCGAACACGCAACTTGAGAGTGGATATTAAATTATATGAAATAAATAAAAAATCACAAACTATGAGTGAAGAAGAGATATGTCCACTCATAGAAGTACCAAATCCATAGGCAGGACAGGTAGGACAGGACCCAACTCTTCTAGTATATAGACCGTGGACACCGGAAGACATCTGGAAAGCCACAGAGGGAATTCCCCATCCAAAAGTTAATTTTAGAAAATTCTTAGAAGACTTACAGGGCATGAGGTTAAGTTATCATTTGAATGGAGAGGAAGTAGTCAGACAAATCGTGGGTCCAGATTGGCACATGATCAGTGGCAACTGGAATCCCTGTGATGCAGAACATAGGCCACTCCCACATAGTAACGCAGAACTGGATAACAGAGTGAAAGGTCTGACAGACCGAATCTCTGAGAAATGGAAGTCTAGGGCTGACTGGCTTGCATTAATCAATGCATACAACAGGAAGGTGAAACTGTTGATAGATATTATGCCAGATTATTAGAGTGCTTTAATAACCATTGTGGAATGCAGGTATCTGAAGACCAAACACATGATTCCCCATATGAGCAGCAGCTAAAGAATGCATTTTTGAAAGGCAGTATTGCACCCATTAGCAGCTTTATTACAAAGCACATGGTAGATCATCGTACAAGTAGATTACAGTCATTACTTGAATATGCAAGACATGCCGAAAGGCATTTTAATAGCAAAAAGAAAAAGAAAACTCAATTATTTGCAGTAGAAGATGGATCAGAAGTCTTTGTAGTACAAACTGGGAAGAAGGGTAAGAAAAATGCCCAGGGAAACAAACAATCTGATAAACGATCAGAGGATTTTGAATAGAGAAAGAAAAGGGGTGAATGCTTTGAATGCGGGAAAAAGGGACATTTAGCAAGGGATTGCAGGTAAAATAAAAAGGTAACCACAGAAGACAAGGAGGGTGAGGACTGACTATATGATAGTCAAGAATCACTGGAAAGGAATAAACAAGAAAAGACAAGTGCAAATGTGATAGAAGGAGTAGAGGATGTGATAGAAGAAATAGAGGATGTGCATGAAATCACAGATAATGAAGAACATGAAATTCTAGACTTGGCATTATTGAGCCTAGAGCTCTACTTAACAGACACAAAACTGGAAGTTACACTTCTGGTAGAGGGGAGGGAAGTTAAATTCCTGTGTGACTCAGGGGCTTCACGGACCCTGATACATTCATCCAAACTACCAGAAAATTCAGAATCACTTGATTATATATTAGTGAAAGCAGCTAATGGACAGCTGTATCGGGAGCCACTCTCCCACAACAGAGCAATAACTGACCCTGTTTCAGTGATGACCCAGAAAAGCAAAATTGTTGTTTCTGCAAAATGCCCAGTAAATCTTTTGGGCAGAGACCTAATGCAGATATTTGGCATAGCAGTAGTTCCAACTATGCAGGGTATGGAAGCACAGGGACAAATGGATACTTTTGTAGTGTGACCGGAGGGTGAAACATTTTATTGGTACAGCCAGGACTTGGCCACGACTGGTCCAGGGGCAGTAACTGAAGAACTGATGAACGTAGCCATCAGTAAATCCCCCTCCCTTGACACTGATAAACACCATTTGTTGCATTGCACTCTATATTACTGTAGCAAACCAGGACCTGATAAAGAATATGAGCATGAACTGTTCAGAAACCATGCTAACAGATTAGTATTATAAAATTTATACTGGGACACAGAAGGAAACAGTGTAGTAAGCTGTTCATTGCCCCAGGAATTCCTAGCACTTTACAAATCTAATCGATTGCCACATGTGAGTTTGACTAAAGATAGAAATGTGAAGTGGGCAGACCTAGGAGAAAAAGTCACAAGGTGGGAAAAGCAGACAGTATTAGAACTTTCCAAACAGGGAGTACAAAAGCAGAAGCTGAATTGGAGAACACAGACACACCCAGCTGTACACTTGCAGGCAAGTGAGGACAGCTGAGTAGCACTCTTACTAGAAGAAGAGGAAAAAGCCTTACGAGACATACCAGAGACTCTCTGGTCAACAGGAAAATCAGATGTAGGACTTATTCGTACAGCAGGACCATTCACTATCACGCCAAAGTCAGCATTTAGACCTCAAAAGAGACAGTATCCCTTGAGAAAGGATGCAGAAATAGGAATCAAACCTATAATAGCAGCCTTACTCAAGGAAGGAGTATTGATAGAATCTCCTGATTCACCACGTAATACACCCTTATTTCCTGTTAGGAAAGCAAACGGAGAATGGCGTATGGTCCAAGATTTACAAGCTGTAAATGATGCAGTTATATCCAGGGCACCTACGGTGCCAGATCCACACACCTTATTAAATTATTTGAAAACTCAACAAAAGTATTTTTCTGTGGTAGATATTAGCAATGTGTTTTTCTCAATACCGATACACCCTGACAGTCAACATTGGTTTGCATTTACATTTCAGGGGAAAAGGTATACATATACGCAACTACCACAGGGATATTGTGAGAGTCCAACAATATTCGCACAGGAAATGGCAAGTAACCTGGCGGGATTTATCCCACTGAAAGGCAGCCAGATTTTACTTTATGTAGACGACATTCTGCTGGCAGCCCCCACCCAGCAAGAATGCAGAGAAGATACCATAGCATTACTACAATTTTTAGCTACTCAAGGACACAAGGTAAACAAAAACAAACTGCAACTTTGGAAAAAACAGGTCAAATACCTGGGATATGTAATATCCAAAGAAGGCAGAATATTAGATGAAGACAGAAAAACAGCAATATTACAAGCACCTAAACCAACTACCAAGAAGGAAATGATGTCCTTCCTAGGTACTACTAATTTTTGTCGGAGTTGGATTCCAAACTATGCCTTGGAATTTGCTCCACTGACCACCTTGATATTCAAAGAGCCTATGGCAGCACAAGATTTATTACAGTGGACACCAGAAGCAGAATCAGCTTTCTGCAAATTGAAACAACTGATAGCATCCTCATTAGTTTTAGGATTACCAAACTATCATAAAAGATTTTTCCAAACTGTAGATTGTAAGCAGGGTTATATGACATCAGTGCTAACACAACAGCATGGGGACAAACAATGCCCCATAGCTTACTATTCATCACAGCTAGACCCAGTGGCGCGATCCCTGTCCCACTGTGTACAAGCAGTAGTCGCAGCTGCAATGGCAGTACAGGCTTCAGCCTCAGTAGTGTTATTCCACCCTCTCACATTGAGAGTGCCTCATGCAGTCGCAATTATTTTACTGCAAGAAAAAGTAGCATATCTTTCTCCTGCTAGACATCTTTCCTGTATGACTATACTGTTGAGCCAACCTCATATGACAATTGAATGATGCACAACTTTGAATCTGTCAACCTTGCTCCCAACTCCTGCAGATGGCAAACCACACTGCTGCTTGCAGGAGATTGAACAAAAGACACTACCTAGAAAAGATCTCACTGATGTTCCCTTGGATGATGCCGAAGTGACATACTATGTGGACGGCTTGTGCAGGAGGGGACCTACAGGACAGAATCTAGTGGGGTATGCAGTCGTTTCTGATACTGAGATTTTAGAAGCAAATTCTTTACTGCACAACTTATCTGCACAAGCAGCAGAATTGATTTCTTTGACAAGGGCATGTACCTTGGCAAAGGGTAAACGAGTGAACATTTTTACTGACAGCCAGTATGCTTTATCTACTGTACATGTTTTTGCACAGCAGTGGAAAACTAGAGGAATGATAACATCTACTGGTAAACCAATTAATCATGCACAATTTATTTTAGACTTGTTTGACTCTATTCAGTTACCTCAGAAAGTAGCTATTTGCAAATGCGTAGCTCATACCAAGCAACAGGATAGGATTTCAAAAGGTAATGCGAGGGCTGATACAGCTGCAAAACAAGCAGCTTCAGCTTCAGAAGTATTTCTTTTGAGTGAGGAATTACAACCATCTGAGATTTTAGACTTAGAAATGTTAAAAATAATGCAGACACTACAAATGTAGAAAAACAAAAATGGATGAAACGAGGAGCAATTCTTGAGAAAGGGCTGTACATCTTCAAAGAGAGGAAACCGATTTTACCATCTAACTTGTTTAGATATGCAGCTTTGTTGAGCCATGGGCAGTGCCATGTCTCAACAGGGGGGATGGTACAGTTAGTTAATCGAGTGTTTACGACGTATGGATTTACAAACTACACAAAAAATTTTTGTGCGGCATGCCATATTTGTAACAAGCATCATGCACAAGGGACATTGAAACCTAAGCAAGGGAGTTTTCCTACACCACCGTATCCGTTCCATACTATCTGTATGGATTTTATAGAGCTGAACAAATGCGAAAATAAGAAGTACTGCTTTGTCATTATAGATATGTTTTCCAAATGGATGGAAGCTTTTCCAACTAAGAATCCAGATGCAGCTACTGTTGCAAAAGTCCTCATTAAAGAAATTATTCCTAGATTTGGCATACCGGAAAAGATTTATAGTGACAATGGCACACACATTGTAAATCAAACTATACAACAATTAAGCCATTACTTTGGGATTTCTCTGAAAATCCATTGTGCATACCACCCCCAATCTGCAGGATTAGTAGAGAGGCACAATGGAATTCTGAAAAATAAGCTTAGGAAATTGATTAATGAGACACAAAAGAACTGGGTGCACTGTCTACCTCTGGCACTGTTGAGTATGAGAACTGTTCCAAATGTAAAAGGGTTAACTCCTTTTGAAATTTTGTTTGGGAGGGCATATTATACACCTCAGTGGAAACCTCTCATGCCTACAGACCTGGAGGCTGACAGTTCACTTGCAGAGTATATGAGGCGATTTTTGAAAAACAAACTTTTGCAGTTAAATTCTGTTTCAGATAAAGAACAAACCAGACCATCAGAAGCAGCAATAGCCCCAGGCATGTGGGTCTGGGTGAAGGTTGTGAAGAAAAAGAACTGGAGTTCTCCAAAGTGGGAAGGACTGTACCAGGTGCTACTGTCAACACCCACTGCAGTCAAGATCGCAGAGCGAGCATCCTGGATTCATCTGATACACTGTAAATTGGTTAAGAACTTTGAACTGGACAAAAATCTTGCTACTGTTGTACAACGAGAACAAAATGACCAGGTATAGAGTAAATAGAGATGCAGAACAACCTCAGAAAATCTGCATGATTATTCTGATAGCTATACTGATAACAATGATCTTTTTTCTGTGGCCTTTCCTTTTCCCATCCACACGAGTTGAACTGAACAAACATGATGCAATACTCATAGACTGGCATCCAAACTTTAACACTTACCAAGCAATTAAATATGTGTATGCTGAGACTTTTAATGTTTCGAACTGCTGAATTTGCACAGCTATACCAACAGCATACGGGGGTTATTGATGACTGCTGTCCCCCTAGGGGTCAATGAGACCTGGGAAAACTTGATTTTTGATACTACACCTGTGAAATCACAAGACAAAATAGCATTGTACCTACCTGTTACACAAAAAGGATTGTATGTTTTTACAAAAATGACACTATTCAGGTGGGTTGAAGCAATTGCAATGTGACTGTTTCTTATAAATGTTATATTAAGGCCAGTAAGACAAAAACTATTTGTGATACAAACTATGATGCATATTTTGAGAAGATGCATAGAAGTGTTAATGAAATACAACATAATCCTATTCTTTTAAAGCAGCTTTCTATTATTGATAAGAAAATGTTTCATGCAGGGCAAGCTTATATCAATACTAAAGTAGAGAATTGTTATTTTGTTTGTGGGAAAAACGCATATAAGTGGCTACCTGAGAATTGGTCCGGCAGTTGCTTTTTGGGTTACCTGGTTCTGGCCATATGACACACTGCAGCTTTACCTCAGGGAAAAATTTGAAACATCAGAGAAGTCAGCAGTAAGCCTAGAAGTCTAATCAAGAGACCGGAGAATCCAGTGGGACGAATTGAAGCAGGATGGAGAAACCATAACTCCATAAAAAACAAAGATAAACTGACACACATGGACTTGAGTGACACCATTATATCGTGGGCAGGCATAGCCCCTGCATATGGTGCAGTGAAATCAATTTGGGAGCTGAGAAAACTGTCTAAACTTCTCAAAGTTATGAGCAATGCAACTTTTTCTGCTCTCGAATTAGTGACTGATGAACTAAATGCTATGAGAACTGTGGTACTTCAAAACCGCATGGCTCTTGACTTCACCCTAGCGGCGAGAGGTGGTACGTGCACTTTAATCAAAGAAGAATGCTGTTTGTATATTCCTGACAACCAGCATGAGATAAACGACCATCTTGAGGTGATCCAGCAAGTGTCGACCATGACTAAACCAGGCCCAAACCCTCTGACGGACTTTTTCCAGAATTTGTTTGGGGGGTGGGGTTCCATCCTAATGAACATCCTGATTGCCATTTGTGTGGGATTACTCTTATTAGGAGCATGCATTTGTTGTGGTATTCCCTGCATGAAAAAGTTAATCAAAGATTTTATAGACATGTCAGTTTCTGAGACTTTGTATCAAAGTACTGAAATTGAAGAGTTGTTGAAAAGTGAAACACTTTCATAAGTTTAAACTGAATGACTCTCTTAACTGCAAATCCTGAATGGAAGAGGTTAGGAGAAGAAGCAAACTGTTTATGCTTTTGAAAATAGAATTAAAAAGTATTAACAGGGGGGAAATGTTAGAATAATATGTATTAATGTGTGTGCTTAATGCTAATTAGAAGCTAAAAGAGTTAACACGTTTTTCATTCTATTTTATATACACTATTTTATATACAACTTAGTTTTATATGAGACTAAAAGATGCTTTTGAAACTGCAGTGTGCTTTCTGAAAACTTGCAAGATGCCCTCTGACCTAGTAACTGCTAGCACAGCAAAATTCATGTTTATGCCTTTTGGAAATGTACTTGAAAAACAGGTGATTATCTGCTAGGTCAGGAAGCAATGAATGAACAATGCTATATTCTATAGTGTTATGATTTTGAACAATTAGCTCTGTTTGTGGTATGAGAATGTACACAGCTGCAGAAGGAAGAGATAAAGACAAACAAAGAACTGTTGGAGAAATGAATTGCAATCTATACTTGCTTTGTGCTCAAATTAGCCGTAGTACCTTGAATGGTAACATTGCATATATCTAACCGGTGGTAGCCAAGGTCGCGTTGTTTTTCTTAGGAAGTTTCTCACAAAAAATTGATAGTACAAGCAGAAAAGCATGAAAACAACTGCTATGTAATGATGATGTTAAAACTTGTGATCTGCTATGTCAGCTTGGTAGGCAATGTCTTATTAGAAAATGTATAAAAATGCTGGTATTTCCTGATTCTAGTTAGACAAACTCTGTATTAGCACATTTTTGTCTCCTTGCTGCAAGATTAAAGTGCCTTAACCTGAGCCTACCGTGTATTGATAATTTTTAAAGTATATTTTTCCTTTGACAGGTATCTTTCCCTTTAAACTCTTGCATGTGTTGTTACAGGACAATGTCTCCACCTTTTCTCTGTTCTCTGTTTCTTAAACACTTGTATATCACTGCTTCTTGTTACAGCTCTTCTCCTACAGGATTAATCCTGAATATACCTCTCAACATCCGAGAACAAGAAATCTGGACAAAGCCATAAATAATGGGGGATAAAGGCTCAAAAATAGGGACAATTTTAAATATTGCTCTTTCAGAATTGGAAAGTTGATAGAGTAACATGTTTTGCTATAGTATGAAACTTCTTTTTTTTTTCAAAACAGGTTTATTGTTTTAACATATAAGAGAAATATCATAACAATTTTATACAAGTAATTAAAAATAGGTATTATTATAATATTCAACAAAACAACTAAAGTATTTACAAAGACATCCACTACAATCAGATCAATTAATTAAACTAAAATACCATGTTATTGAAATTAAAATTTTTTTAACAAATTTTGTAAATTATCCCATACAATATAATAAGATGTTTTTTTATTTGTTCTTGTCCTAATTGTGTTTATTTCCATATGGCACACTATATTCATAACATTTTTAAATTCATTGAACGAAGGAGGTGTATCTGAAATCCAATTTCTAGTTATTATTTTCCTAGCCACTGCTAGAATAGACCATAACAAGGGAAGCTTAACCTTTTTAACACTTTGAGGTACAGGTGTGTTGAATAATATAAGAGATTTAGAAATAATGAAATTATCTGTAAAAAGAGCCTGCAAAAATTCATTAATTGACTTCCAGTATTCTTTCAATTTTATACAGTCATAAAACATATGAGCCCAGTCAGCATTAATTTCTACATTACATCTCTTACATAAATTATCTTTATTATTTATTTTATTCATCATCAAAGGTGTATAAAAGATCTATGTAAAATTTCCATGTATAAAGTCTCCAGACAATGGAAGACGTAGTTCTATAAGCAGATTCCAATATATATTGTTTATCTTGTTGATTTGGTGGGTCCCCATTAATAGAACTGAAATAATTCCAGTATGAATCTACACTGTAAAAAGTTTCTTGCCTGATAATTTTATGTATGTATGAAAGTTTACCTTTATCAGAAACTTTATGTTGTAAATTTAATATCAAGTAATCAATCAGTGTTGGAATAGATTCTTTAACTGTTATAGACATTAGATCTATTTTATTAATGAGATGTTGTCTAA
Source organism: Protopterus annectens (assembly GCF_019279795.1). Classification (NCBI taxonomy): domain Eukaryota; kingdom Metazoa; phylum Chordata; order Ceratodontiformes; family Protopteridae; genus Protopterus; species Protopterus annectens. The sequence continues at coordinate 1,946,685,090 of NC_056725.1, read as the reverse complement.
AGGTCTGAACCTCTAACCAGCAAGTTTCTCTTAGATCAAATTCTTGTTTTAAGAAATCTAGATTTTTAACTTTATTATCAGATATCAACTGATACCAGTACTTTAGATCATTATCTATAGTTAAATGAGTTCCTTCAGAAGTAGATGACAAAAGCATACCCTGAGTATACATTATAGGGAATACAATAAAATTCCATTCCCTATACTTAGGGTGCATGAATATAAAGTTATGATAACTAATAATAATATTTAATGGGTAACAAACCATATGTTTAGGTGTAATAGGTGAAGTACAAAATTCCTTTAGTAACCATAACATGGAGTTATTTACAATCATATTTTTATGTGTTAAGGAGATTTTCATGAAGTGCATACTAATTAGCTCCCAATAATCTTTCCATTTTGTGACATATGACTGATCTATTAATAAAGTAATAACTTTTACAATAGAAGAGATAGTATATAAATTAAAGTCTGGAAAAGAAATACCCCCTTGAGACCAGCTATTAGTATGTTTCTTTAATGCAATCCTAGGTCTATTAGGTGATAGGAAATAGGAAATTTAACATTAGTGTATTCAGTTTCTTGATAATTATTTTTGTAGGTGGAAGTATTATTGATTGTATTAAGTATAAAATCTTGGGGAATATTATCATTTTAATAATTGTAAGTCTCTCCTCCATAGTAAAAAACATATTATTCCAGGTATTAAAAAGATTTTGTATATTAAGAAAACAGGTATTATAATTATTATATATAATAGATTTAATATCTTTAGATAGTATTATACCTAAATAAGTTATCTGACCTGAATTGGGTACATATTTAGTAAAATCACTAATGAGAATATTTTTTCGTGTATATATAGGTAGTATTTTAGTTTTTCTTCATTGAATATTAAACCAGAAATACTTTTAAAATTCATCATTTTATCAAATAGAGACTGCATAGAAGAATTAGATCCTGCTGATGTAATTAGAACATCATCTGCAAAACGTTGAATTTTGGATGTTGTATTTTCATCTATTTCAAAACCCTCTATGTC